>NC_056725.1:116500737-116738237 GCF_019279795.1 Protopterus annectens
TGTTTAGTGCATGGCATCACACTGTTACATGCTGCTATCTGTGTTTAATGCATGGCATCACACTGTGTTATGTGCTGCTATCTGTGCTTAATGCATGGCATCACACTGTGTTACATGCAGCTATCTGTGTTTAATGCATGGCATCACACTGTGTTACATGTTGCTATCTGTGTTTAGTGCATGGCATCACACTGTTACGTGCTGCTATCTGTGTTTAATGCATGGCATCACACTGTGTTATGTGCTGCTATCTGTGCTTAATGCATGGCATCACACTGTGTTATGTGCTGCTATCTGTGTTTAATGCATGGCATCATGCTGTGTTACATGCTGCTGTCTGTGTTAAGTGCATGGCATTACACTGTGTTAAATGCTATCTGTGTTTAATGCATGGCATCACACTGGATTATGTGCTCCTATCTGTATTTAATGAATGGCATCACTCTCTGTTATGGGTTGTGATCTGTGTTTAATGCTTGACATCACACTGTGTTATGTGCTGCTATCTGTCTTTAATGCATGGAATCACATTGTGTTACATGCTGCTATCTGTATTTAAAGCATGGCATCACACTGTGTTACGTCAGCTATCTGTGTTTGATGCATGGCATCACACTGTGTTATGTGCTGCTATATGTGTTTAATGCATGGCATCACACTGTGTTACATCAGTTACCTGTGTTTAATGCATGACATCATACTGTGTTATGTCAGCTATCTGTGTTTAAAGCATGGCATCACACTGTGTTATGTGCTGTTATCTGTGTTTAATGCATGGCATCACACTATGTTACATCAGCTATTTGTGTGCAATGCATGGTATCACACTGTGTTACATGCTGCTATCTGTTTTTGTTGTATGGCATAACACTGTGTTATGTGCTGCTATCTGTATTTAATGAATGACATCATTCTGTGTTATGTGTTGCTATCTGTGTTTAATGCTTGATGTCACACTGTGTTACATGCTGCTATTTGTGTTTAATACATGGCATCACACTGTGTTACATGTTGCTACCTGTGTTTAGTGCATGGCATCACACTGTGCTACATGTTGCTATCTGTGTTTAGTGCATGGCATCACACTGTTACATGTTGCTATCTGTGTTTAATGCATGGCATCACGCTGTGTTTTGTGCTGCTATCTGTGTTTAATGCATGGCGTCACACTGTGTTACATACTGCTATCTGTGTTAAGTGCATGGCATTACACTGCATTGCATACTATCTGTGTTTAATGCATGGCATCACATTGTGTTATGTGCTGCTATCTGTGCTTAATGCATGGCATCACACTGTGTTACATGCTGCTATCTGTGTTTAATGCATGGCATCACACTGTGTTACATGCTGCTATCTGTGTTTAATGCATGGCATCACACTGCATTATGTTCTGCTATCTGTGTTTAATTCATGGCATCACACTATGTTACATGCTGCAATCTGTATTTAATGCATGGCATCACTCTGTGTTATGTGCTGCTACCTGTGTTTAATACTTGACATCACACTGTGTTATGTGCTGTTATCTCTGTTTAATGCATGGCATCATACTATGTTACATCAGCTATCTGTGTGTAATGCATGGCATCACACTGTGTTACGTGCTGCTGTATGTTTTTATTGTATGGCATAACACTGTGTTACATGCTGCTATCTGTATTTAATGAATGACATCCTTCTGTATTATGTGTTGCTATCTGTGTTTAATGCTTGACGTCACGCTGTGTTACATGCTGCTATCTGTGTTTAATGCATGGCATCACACTGTGTTACATGTTGCTATCTGTGTTTAATGCCTGGCATCACACTGTGTTACATCAGTTATCTGTGTTTAATGCATGACATCACACTGTGTTATGTCAGCTATCTGTGTTTAATGCATGGCATCACACTGTGTTACGTGCTGTTATCTGTGTTTAATGCATGGCATCACACTATGTTACATCAGCTATTTGTGTGCAATGCATGGTATCACACTGTGTTACATGCTGCTATCTGTGTTTAATGCATGTCATCACACTGTGTTACGTCAGCTATCTGTGTTTGATGCATGGCATCACACTGTGTTATGTGCTGCTATATGTGTTTAATGCATGGCATCACACTGTGTTACATCAATTATCTGTGTTTAATGCATGACATCACACTGTGTTATGTCAGCTCTCTGTGTTTAATGCATGGCATCACACTGTGTTACGTGTTGTTATCTGTGTTTAATGCATGGCATCACACTATGTTACATCAGCTATTTGTGTGCAATGCATGGTATCACACTGTGTTACATGCTGCTATCTGTTTTTATTGTATGTCATAACACTGTGTTATGTGCTGCTATCTGTATTTAATGAATGACATCATTCTGTGTTATGTGTTGCTATCTGTGTTTAATGCTTGATGTCACACTGTGTTACATGCTGCTATTTGTGTTTAATACATGGCATCACACTGTGTTATATGTTGCTACCTGTGTTTAATGCATGGCATCACACTGTGCTACATGTTGCTATCTGTGTTTAGTGCATGGCATCACACTGTTACATGTTGCTATCTGTGTTTAATGCATGGCATCACACTGTGTTGTGTGCTGCTATCTGTGCTTAATGCATGGCATCACACTGTGTTACATGCTGCTATATGTGTTTAATGCATGGCATTACACTGCATTGCATACTATCTGTGTTTAATGCATGGCATCACATTGTGTTATGTGCTGCTATCTGTGCTTAATGCATGGCATCACACTGTGTTACATGCTGCTATCTGTGTTTAATGCATGGCATCACACTGTGTTACATGCTGCTATCTGTGTTTAATGCATGGCATCACACTGCATTATGTTCTGCTATCTGTGTTTAATGCATGGCATCACACTATGTTACATGCTGCTATCTGTATTTAATGCATGGCATCACTCTGTGTTATGTGCTGCTACCTGTGTTTAATACTTGACATCACACTGTGTTATTTGCTGCTATCTGTGTTTAATGCATGGCATCACACTGTGTTATGTGCTGCTATCTGTGTTTAATGAATGGCATCACACTGTGCTATGTCAGTTATCTGTGTTTAATGCATAGCATCAGAGTTTTATATCAGCTATCTGTGTTTAATGCATGGCATCACACTGTGTTATGTGCTGTTATCTCTGTTTAATGCATGGCATCATACTATGTTACATCAGCTATCTGTGTGTAATGCATGGCATCACACTGTGTTACGTGCTGCTGTATGTTTTTATTGTATGGCATAACACTGTGTTACATGCTGCTATCTGTATTTAATGAATGACATCCTTCTGTGTTATGTGTTGCTATCTGCGTTTAATGCTTGACGTCACACTGTGTTACATGCTGCTATCTGTGTTTAATGCATGGCATCACACTGTGTTACATGTTGCTATCTATGTTTAATGCCTGGCATCACACTGTGCTACATGTTGCTATCTGTGTTTAGTGCATGGCATCACACTGTTACATGCTGCTATCTGTGTTTAATGCATGGCATCACACTGTGTTATGTGCTGCTATCTGTGCTTAATGCATGGCATCACACTGTGTTATGTGCAGCTATCCGTGTTTAATGCATGGCATCACACTGTGTTACATGTTGTTATCTGTGTTTAGTGCATGGCATCACACTGTTACGTGCTGCTATCTGTGTTTAATGCATGGCATCACACTGTGTTATGTGCTGCTATCTGTGCTTAATGCATGGCATCACACTGTGTTACGTGCTGCTGTCTGTGTTTAATGCATGGCATCATGCTGTGTTACATGCTGCTATCTGTGTTAAGTGCATGGCATTACACTGTGTTAAATGCTGTCTGTGTTTAATGCATGGCATCACACTGTATTATGTGCTCCTATCTGTATTTAATGAATGGCATCACTCTCTGTTATGGGTTGTGATCTGTGTTTAATGCTTGACATCACACTGTGTTATGTGCTGCTATCTGTCTTTAATGCATGGCATCACACTGTGTTACATGCTGCTATCTGTGTTTAATGCATGGCATCACACTGTGTTACATCAGCTATCTGTGTTTGATGCATGGCATCACACTATGTTATGTGCTGCTATCTGTATTTAATGCATGGCATCACTCTGTGTTATATGCTGCTACCTGTGTTTAATGCATGGCATCACACTGTGTTGTGTGCTGCTATCTGTGCTTAATGCATGACATCACACTGTATTATGTGCTCCTATCTGTATTTAATGAATGGCATCACTCTCTGTTATGGGTTGTGATCTGTGTTTAATGCTTGACATCACACTGTGTTATTGCTGCTATCTGTGTTTAATGCATGGCATCACACTGTGTTACATGTTGCTATCTGTGTTTAGTGCATGGCATCACACTGTGCTACATGTTGCTATCTGTGTTTAGTGCATGGCATCACACTGTTACATGTTGCTATCAGTGTTTAATGCATGGCATCACACTGTGTTGTGTGCTGCTATCTGTGCTTAATGCATGGCATCACACTGTGTTACGTACTGCTATCTGTGTTTAATGCATGGCGTCACACTGTGTTACATGCTGCTATCTGTGTTAAGTGCATGGCATTACACTGCATTGCATACTATCTGTGTTTAATGCATGGCATCACATTGTGTTATGTGCTGCTATCTGTGCTTAATGCATGGCATCACACTGTGTTACATGCTGCTATCTGTGTTTACTGCATGGCATCACACTGTGTTACATGCTGCTATCTGTGTTTAATGCATGGCATCACACTGCGTTATGTTCTGCTATCTGTGTTTAATGCATGGCATTACACTATGTTACGTGCTGCTATCTGTATTTAATGCATGGCATCACTCTGTGTTATGTGCTGCTACCTGTGTTTAATACTTGACATCACACTGTGTTATTTGCTGCTATCTGTGTTTAATGCATGGCATCACACTGTGTTATGTGCTGCTATCTGTGTTTAATGAATGGCATCACACTGTGGTATGTCAGTTATCTGTGTTTAATGCATAGCATCACAGATTTATGTCAGCTATCTGTGTCTAATACATGGCATCACACTGTGTTATGTGCTGTTATCTCTGTTTAATGCATGGCATCATACTATGTTACATCAGCTATCTGTGTGTAATGCATGGCATCACACTGTGTTACGTGCTGCTATATGTTTTTATTGTATGGCATAACACTGTGTTACATGCTGCTATCTGTATTTAATGAATGACATCCTTCTGTGTTATGTGTTGCTATCTGTGTTTAATGCTTGATGTCACACTGTGTTACATGCTGCTATCTGTGTTTAATGCATGGCATCACACTGTGTTACATGTTGCTATCTGTGTTTAATGCCTGGCATCACACTGTGCTACATGTTGTTATCTGTGTTTAGTGCATGGCATCACACTGTTACATGCTGCTATCTGTGTTTAATGCATGGCATCACACTGTGTTATGTGCTGCTATCTGTGCTTAATGCATGGCATCACACTGTGTTACATGCAGCTCTCTGTGTTTAATGCATGGCATCACACTGTGTTACATGTTGCTATCTGTGTTTAGTGCATGGCATCACACTGTTATGTGCTGCTATCTGTGTTTAATGCATGGCATCGCACTGTGTTATGTGCTGCTATCTGTGCTTAATGCATGGCATCACACTGTGTTACGTGCTGCTATTTGTGTTTAATGCATGGCATCATGCTGTGTTACATGCTGCTATCTGTGTTAAGTGCATGGCATTACACTGTGTTAAATGCTATCTGTGTTTAATGCATGGCATCACACTGGATTATGTGCTCCTATCTGTATTTAATGAATGGCATCACTCTCTGTTATGGGTTGTGATCTGTGTTTAATGCTTGACATCACACTGTGTTATGTGCTGCTATCTGTCTTTAATGCATGGAATCACATTGTGTTACATGCTGCTATCTGTATTTAAAGCATGGCATCACACTGTGTTACGTCAGCTATCTGTGTTTGATGCATGGCATCACACTGTGTTATGTGCTGCTATATGTGTTTAATGCATGGCATCACACTGTGTTACATCAGTTATCTGTGTTTAATGCATGGCATCACACTGTGTTATGTCAGCTATCTGTGTTTAAAGCATGGCATCACACTGTGTTATGTGCTGTTATCTGTGTTTAATGCATGGCATCACACTATGTTACATCATCTATTTGTGTGCAATGCATGGTATCACACTGTGTTACATGCTGCTATCTGTTTTTGTTGTATGGCATAACACTGTGTTATGTGCTGCTATCTGTATTTAATGAATGACATCATTCTGTGTTTTGTGTTGCTATCTGTGTTTAATGCTTGATGTCACACTGTGTTACATGCTGCTATTTGTGTTTAATACATGGCATCACACTGTGTTACATGTTGCTACCTGTGTTTAATGCATGGCATCACACTGTGCTACATGTTGCTATCTGTGTTTAGTGCATGGCATCACACTGTTACATGTTGCTATCTGTGTTTAATGCATGGCATCACGCTGTGTTTTGTGCTGCTATCTGTGCTTAATGCATGGCATCACACTGTGTTACGTGCTGCTATCTGTGTTTAATGCATGGCGTCACACTGTGTTACATACTGCTATCTGTGTTAAGTGCATGGCATTACACTGCATTGCATACTATCTGTGTTTAATGCATGGCATCACATTGTGTTATGTGCTGCTATCTGTGCTTAATGCATGGCATCACACTGTGTTACATGCTGCTATCTGTGTTTAATGCATGGCATCACACTGTGTTACATGCTGCTATCTGTGTTTAATGCATGGCATTACACTGCATTATGTTCTGCTATCTGTGTTTAATTCATGGCATCACACTATGTTACATGCTGCTATCTGTATTTAATGCATGGCATCACTCTGTGTTATGTGCTGCTACCTGTGTTTAATACTTGACATCACACTGTGTTAGTTGCTGCTATCTGTGTTTAATGCATGGCATCACACTGTGTTATGTGCTGCTATCCGTGTTTAATGAATGGCATCACACTGTGTTATGTCAGTTATCTGTGTTTAATGCATAGCATCACAGTTTTATGTCAGCTATCTGTGTTTAATGCATGGCATCACACTGTCTTATGTGCTGTTATCTCTGTTTAATGCATGGCATCATACTATGTTACATCAGCTATCTGTGTGTAATGCATGACATCACACTGTTTTACGTGCTGCTGTATGTTTTTATTGTATGGCATAACACTGTGTTACATGCTGCTATCTGTATTTAATGAATGACATCCTTCTGTATTATTTGTTGCTATCTGTGTTTAATGCTTGACGTCACATTGTGTTACATGCTGCTATCTGTGTTTAATGCATGGCATCACACTGTGTTACATGTTGCTATCTGTGTTTAATGCCTGGCATCACACTGTGTTACATCAGTTATCTGTGTTTAATGCATGACATCACACTGTGTTATGTCAGCTATCTGTGTTTAATGCATGGCATCACACTGTGTTACGTGCTGTTATCTGTGTTTAATGCATGGCATCACACTATGTTACATCAGCTATTTGTGTGCAATGCATGGTATCACACTGTGTTACATGCGGCTATCTGTGTTTAATGCATGTCATCACACTGTGTTACGTCAGCTATCTGTGTTTGATGCATGGCATCACACTGTGTTATGTGCTGCTATATGTGTTTAATGCATGGCATCACACTGTGTTACATCAATTATCTGTGTTTAATGCATGACATCACACTGTGTTATGTCAGCTATCTGTGTTTAATGCATGGCATCACACTGTGTTACGTGTTGTTATCTGTGTTTAATGCATGGCATCACACTATGTTACATCAGCTATTTGTGTGCAATGCATGGTATCACACTGTGTTACATGCTGCTATCTGTTTTATTGTATGTCATAACACTGTGTTATGTGCTGCTATCTGTATTTAATGAATGACATCATTCTGTGTTATGTGTTGCTATCTGTGTTTAATGCTTGATGTCACACTGTGTTACATGCTGCTATTTGTGTTTAATACATGGCATCACACTGTGTTATATGTTGCTACCTGTGTTTAATGCATGGCATCACACTGTGCTACATGTTGCTATCTGTGTTTAGTGCATGGCATCACACTGTTACATGTTGCTATCTGTGTTTAATGCATGGCATCACACTGTGTTGTGTGCTGCTATCTGTGCTTAATGCATGGCATCACACTGTGTTACATGCTGCTATATGTGTTTAATGCATGGCATTACACTGCATTGCATACTATCTGTGTTTAATGCATGGCATCACATTGTGTTATGTGCTGCTATCTGTGCTTAATGCATGGCATCACACTGTGTTACATGCTGCTATCTGTGTTTAATGCATGGCATCACACTGTGTTACATGCTGCTATCTGTGTTTAATGCATGGCATCACACTGCATTATGTTCTGCTATCTGTGTTTAATGCATGGCATCACACTATGTTACATGCTGCTATCTGTATTTAATGCATGGCATCACTCTGTGTTATGTGCTGCTACCTGTGTTTAATACTTGACATCACACTGTGTTATTTGCTGCTATCTGTGTTTAATGCATGGCATCACACTGTGTTATGTGCTGCTATCTGTGTTTAATGAATGGCATCACACTGTGCTATGTCAGTTATCTGTGTTTAATGCATAGCATCAGAGTTTTATATCAGCTATCTGTGTTTAATGCATGGCATCACACTGTGTTATGTGCTGTTATCTCTGTTTAATGCATGGCATCATACTATGTTACATCAGCTATCTGTGTGTAATGCATGGCATCACACTGTGTTACGTGCTGCTGTATGTTTTTATTGTATGGCATAACACTGTGTTACATGCTGCTATCTGTATTTAATGAATGACATCCTTCTGTGTTATGTGTTGCTATCTGCGTTTAATGCTTGACGTCACACTGTGTTACATGCTGCTATCTGTGTTTAATGCATGGCATCACACTGTGTTACATGTTGCTATCTATGTTTAATGCCTGGCATCACACTGTGCTACATGTTGCTATCTGTGTTTAGTGCATGGCATCACACTGTTACATGTTGCTATCTGTGTTTAATGCATGGCATCACACTGTGTTATGTGCTGCTATCTGTGCTTAATGCATGGCATCACACTGTGTTTTGTGCAGCTATCTGTGTTTAATGCATGGCATCACACTGTGTTACATGTTGTTATCTGTGTTTAGTGCATGGCATCACACTGTTACGTGCTGCTATCTGTGTTTAATGCATGGCATCACACTGTGTTATGTGCTGCTATCTGTGCTTAATGCATGGCATCACACTGTGTTACGTGCTGCTGTCTGTGTTTAATGCATGGCATCATGCTGTGTTACATGCTGCTATCTGTGTTAAGTGCATGGCATTACACTGTGTTAAATGCTGTCTGTGTTTAATGCATGGCATCACACTGTATTATGTGCTCCTATCTGTATTTAATGAATGGCATCACTCTCTGTTATGGGTTGTGATCTGTGTTTAATGCTTGACATCACACTGTGTTATGTGCTGCTATCTGTCTTTAATGCATGGCATCACACTGTGTTACATGCTGCTATCTGTGTTTAATGCATGGCATCACACTGTGTTACATCAGCTATCTGTGTTTGATGCATGGCATCACACTATGTTATGTGCTGCTATCTGTATTTAATGCATGGCATCACTCTGTGTTATATGCTGCTACCTGTGTTTAATGCATGGCATCACACTGTGTTGTGTGCTGCTATCTGTGCTTAATGCATGGCATCACACTGTATTATGTGCTCCTATCTGTATTTAATGAATGGCATCACTCTCTGTTATGGGTTGTGATCTGTGTTTAATGCTTGACATCACACTGTGTTATTGCTGCTATCTGTGTTTAATGCATGGCATCACACTGTGTTACATGTTGCTATCTGTGTTTAGTGCATGGCATCACACTGTGCTACATGTTGCTATCTGTGTTTAGTGCATGGCATCACACTGTTACATGTTGCTATCTGTGTTTAATGCATGGCATCACACTGTGTTGTGTGCTGCTATCTGTGCTTAATGCATGGCATCACACTGTGTTACGTACTGCTATCTGTGTTTAATGCATGGCGTCACACTGTGTTACATGCTGCTATCTGTGTTAAGTGCATGGCATTACACTGCATTGCATACTATCTGTGTTTAATGCATGGCATCACATTGTGTTATGTGCTGCTATCTGTGCTTAATGCATGGCATCACACTGTGTTACATGCTGCTATCTGTGTTTACTGCATGGCATCACACTGTGTTACATGCTGCTATCTGTGTTTAATGCATGGCATCACACTGCATTATGTTCTGCTATCTGTGTTTAATGCATGGCATTACACTATGTTACGTGCTGCTATCTGTATTTAATGCATGGCATCACTCTGTGTTATGTGCTGCTACCTGTGTTTAATACTTGACATCACACTGTGTTATTTGCTGCTATCTGTGTTTAATGCATGGCATCACACTGTGTTATGTGCTGCTATCTGTGTTTAATGAATGGCATCACACTGTGGTATGTCAGTTATCTGTGTTTAATGCATAGCATCACAGTTTTATGTCAGCTATCTGTGTCTAATGCATGGCATCACACTGTGTTATGTGCTGTTATCTCTGTTTAATGCATGGCATCATACTATGTTACATCAGCTATCTGTGTGTAATGCATGGCATCACACTGTGTTACGTGCTGCTATATGTTTTTATTGTATGGCATAACACTGTGTTACATGCTGCTATCTGTATTTAATGAATGACATCCTTCTGTGTTATGTGTTGCTATCTGTGTTTAATGCTTGATGTCACACTGTGTTACATGCTGCTATCTGTGTTTAATGCATGGCATCACACTGTGTTACATGTTGCTATCTGTGTTTAATGCCTGGCATCACACTGTGCTACATGTTGCTATCTGTGTTTAGTGCATGGCATCACACTGTTACATGCTGCTATCTGTGTTTAATGCATGGCATCACACTGTGTTATGTGCTGCTATCTGTGCTTAATGCATGGCATCACACTGTGTTACATGCAGCTCTCTGTGTTTAATGCATGGCATCACACTGTGTTACATGTTGCTATCTGTGTTTAGTGCATGGCATCACACTGTTATGTGCTGCTATCTGTGTTTAATGCATGGCATTGCACTGTGTTATGTGCTGCTATCTGTGCTTAATGCATGGCATCACACTGTGTTACGTGCTGCTATTTGTGTTTAATGCATGGCATCATGCTGTGTTACATGCTGCTATCTGTGTTAAGTGCATGGCATTACACTGTGTTAAATGCTATCTGTGTTTAATGCATGGCATCACACTGGATTATGTGCTCCTATCTGTATTTAATGAATGGCATCACTCTCTGTTATGGGTTGTGATCTGTGTTTAATGCTTGACATCACACTGTGTTATGTGCTGCTATCTGTCTTTAATGCATGGAATCACATTGTGTTACATGCTGCTATCTGTATTTAAAGCATGGCATCACACTGTGTTACGTCAGCTATCTGTGTTTGATGCATGGCATTACACTGTGTTATGTGCTGCTACATGTGTTTAATGCATGGCATCACACTGTGTTACATCAGTTATCTGTGTTTAATGCATGGCATCACACTGTGTTATGTCAGCTATCTGTGTTTAAAGCATGGCATCACACTGTGTTATGTGCTGTTATCTGTGTTTAATGCATGGCATCACACTATGTTACATCAGCTATTTGTGTGCAATGCATGGTATCACACTGTGTTACATGCTGCTATCTGTTTTTGTTGTATGGCATAACACTGTGTTATGTGCTGCTATCTGTATTTAATGAATGACATCATTCTGTGTTTTGTGTTGCTATCTGTGTTTAATGCTTGATGTCACACTGTGTTACATGCTGCTATTTGTGTTTAATACATGGCATCACACTGTGTTACATGTTGCTACCTGTGTTTAATGCATGGCATCACACTGTGCTACATGTTGCTATCTGTGTTTAGTGCATGGCATCACACTGTTACATGTTGCTATCTGTGTTTAATGCATGGCATCACGCTGTGTTTTGTGCTGCTATCTGTGCTTAATGCATGGCATCACACTGTGTTACGTGCTGCTATCTGTGTTTAATGCATGGCGTCACACTGTGTTACATACTGCTATCTGTGTTAAGTGCATGGCATTACACTGCATTGCATACTATCTGTGTTTAATGCATGGCATCACATTGTGTTATGTGCTGCTATCTGTGCTTAATGCATGGCATCACACTGTGTTACATGCTGCTATCTGTGTTTAATGCATGGCATCACACTGTGTTACATGCTGCTATCTGTGTTTAATGCATGGCATTACACTGCATTATGTTCTGCTATCTGTGTTTAATTCATGGCATCACACTATGTTACATGCTGCTATCTGTATTTAATGCATGGCATCACTCTGTGTTATGTGCTGCTACCTGTGTTTAATACTTGACATCACACTGTGTTAGTTGCTGCTATCTGTGTTTAATGCATGGCATCACACTGTGTTATGTGCTGCTATCCGTGTTTAATGAATGGCATCACACTGTGTTATGTCAGTTATCTGTGTTTAATGCATAGCATCACAGTTTTATGTCAGCTATCTGTGTTTAATGCATGGCATCACACTGTCTTATGTGCTGTTATCTCTGTTTAATGCATGGCATCATACTATGTTACATCAGCTATCTGTGTGTAATGCATGGCATCACACTGTTTTACGTGCTGCTGTATGTTTTATTGTATGGCATAACACTGTGTTACATGCTGCTATCTGTATTTAATGAATGACATCCTTCTGTATTATTTGTTGCTATCTGTGTTTAATGCTTGACGTCACACTGTGTTACATGCTGCTATCTGTGTTTAATGCATGGCATCACACTGTGTTACATGTTGCTATCTGTGTTTAATGCCTGGCATCACACTGTGTTACATCAGTTATCTGTGTTTAATGCATGACATCACACTGTGTTATGTCAGCTATCTGTGTTTAATGCATGGCATCACACTGTGTTACGTGCTGTTATCTGTGTTTAATGCATGGCATCACACTATGTTACATCAGCTATTTGTGTGCAATGCATGGTATCACACTGTGTTACATGCTGCTATCTGTGTTTAATGCATGTCATCACACTGTGTTACGTCAGCTATCTGTGTTTGATGCATGGCATCACACTGTGTTATGTGCTGCTATATGTGTTTAATGCATGGCATCACACTGTGTTACATCAGTTATCTGTGTTTAATGCATGACATCACACTGTGTTATGTCAGCTATCTGTGTTTAATGCATGGCATCACACTGTGTTACGTGTTGTTATCTGTGTTTAATGCATGGCATCACACTATGTTACATCAGCTATTTGTGTGCAATGCATGGTATCACACTGTGTTATATGCTGCTATCTGTTTTTATTGTATGGCATAACACTGTGTTATGTGCTGCTATCTGTATTTAATGAATGACATCATTCTGTGTTATGTGTTGCTATCTGTGTTTAATGCTTGATGTCACACTGTGTTACATGCTGCTATTTGTGTTTAATACATGGCATCACACTGTGTTACATGTTGCTACCTGTGTTTAATGCATGGCATCACACTGTGCTACATGTTGCTATCTGTGTTTAGTGCATGGCATCACACTGTTACATGTTGCTATCTGTGTTTAATGCATGGCATCACACTGTGTTGTGTGCTGCTATCTGTGCTTAATGCATGGCATCACACTGTGTTACATGCTGCTATCTGTGTTTAATGCATGGCATTACACTGCATTGCATACTATCTGTGTTTAATGCATGGCATCACATTGTGTTATGTGCTGCTATCTGTGCTTAATGCATGGCATCACACTGTGTTACATGCTGCTATCTGTGTTTAATGCATGGCATCACACTGTGTTACATGCTGCTATCTGTGTTTAATGCATGGCATCACACTGCATTATGTTCTGCTATCTGTGTTTAATGCATGGCATCACACTATGTTACGTGCTGCTATCTGTATTTAATGCATGGCATCACTCTGTGTTATGTGCTGCTACCTGTGTTTAATACTTGACATCACACTGTGTTATTTGCTGCTATCTGTGTTTAATGCATGGCATCACACTGTGTTATGTGCTGCTATCTGTGTTTAATGAATGGCATCACACTGTGTTATGTCAGTTATCTGTGTTTAATGCATAGCATCAGAGTTTTATATCAGCTATCTGTGTTTAATGCATGGCATCACACTGTGTTATGTGCTGTTATCTCTGTTTAATGCATGGCATCATACTATGTTACATCAGCTATCTGTGTGTAATGCATGGCATCACACTGTGTTACGATGCTGCTGTATGTTTTTATTGTATGGCATAACACTGTGTTACTTGCTGCTATCTGTATTTAATGAATGACATCCTTCTGTGTTATGTGTTGCTATCTGCGTTTAATGCTTGACGTCACACTGTGTTACATGCTGCTATCTGTGTTTAATGCATGGCATCACACTGTGTTACATGTTGCTATCTGTGTTTAATGCCTGGCATCACACTGTGCTACATGTTGCTATCTGTGTTTAGTGCATGGCATCACACTGTTACATGCTGCTATCTGTGTTTAATGCATGGCATCACACTGTGTTATGTGCTGCTATCTGTGCTTAATGCATGGCATCACACTGTGTTATGTGCAGCTATCTGTGTTTAATGCATGGCATCACACTGTGTTACATGTTGTTATCTGTGTTTAGTGCATGGCATCACACTGTTACGTGCTGCTATCTGTGTTTAATGCATGGCATCACACTGTGTTATGTGCTGCTATCTGTGCTTAATGCATGGCATCACACTGTGTTACGTGCTGCTATCTGTGTTTAATGCATGGCATCATGCTGTGTTACATGCTGCTATCTGTGTTAAGTGCATGGCATTACACTGTGTTAAATGCTATCTGTGTTTAATGCATGGCATCACACTGTATTATGTGCTCCTATCTGTATTTAATGAATGGCATCACTCTCTGTTATGGGTTGTGATCTGTGTTTAATGCTTGACATCACACTGTGTTATGTGCTGCTATCTGTCTTTAATGCATGCCATCACACTGTGTTACATGCTGCTATCTGTGTTTAAAGCATGGCATCACACTGTGTTACGTCAGCTATCTGTGTTTGATGCATGGCATCACACTGTGTTATGTGCTGCTACATGTGTTTAATGCATGGCATCACACTGTGTTACATCAGTTATCTGTGTTTAATGCATGGCATCACACTGTGTTATGTCAGCTATCTGTGTTTAAAGCATGGCATCACACTGTGTTATGTGCTGTTATCTGTGTTTAATGCATGGCATCACACTATGTTACATCAGCTATTTGTGTGCAATGCATGGTATCACACTGTGTTACATGCTGCTATCTGTTTTTGTTGTATGGCATAACACTGTGTTATGTGCTGCTATCTGTATTTAATGAATGACATCATTCTGTGTTTTGTGTTGCTATCTGTGTTTAATGCTTGATGTCACACTGTGTTACATGCTGCTATTTGTGTTTAATACATGGCATCACACTGTGTTACATGTTGCTACCTGTGTTTAATGCATGGCATCACACTGTGCTACATGTTGCTATCTGTGTTTAGTGCATGGCATCACACTGTTACATGTTGCTATCTGTGTTTAATGCATGGCATCACGCTGTGTTTTGTGCTGCTATCTGTGCTTAATGCATGGCATCACACTGTGTTACGTGCTGCTATCTGTGTTTAATGCATGGCGTCACACTGTGTTACATACTGCTATCTGTGTTAAGTGCATGGCATTACACTGCATTGCATACTATCTGTGTTTAATGCATGGCATCACATTGTGTTATGTGCTGCTATCTGTGCTTAATGCATGGCATCACACTGTGTTACATGCTGCTATCTGTGTTTAATGCATGGCATCACACTGTGTTACATGCTGCTATCTGTGTTTAATGCATGGCATTACACTGCATTATGTTCTGCTATCTGTGTTTAATTCATGGCATCACACTATGTTACATGCTGCTATCTGTATTTAATGCATGGCATCACTCTGTGTTATGTGCTGCTACCTGTGTTTAATACTTGACATCACACTGTGTTAGTTGCTGCTATCTGTGTTTAATGCATGGCATCACACTGTGTTATGTGCTGCTATCCGTGTTTAATGAATGGCATCACACTGTGTTATGTCAGTTATCTGTGTTTAATGCATAGCATCACAGTTTTATGTCAGCTATCTGTGTTTAATGCATGGCATCACACTGTCTTATGTGCTGTTATCTCTGTTTAATGCATGGCATCATACTATGTTACATCAGCTATCTGTGTGTAATGCATGGCATCACACTGTTTTACGTGCTGCTGTATGTTTTTATTGTATGGCATAACACTGTGTTACATGCTGCTATCTGTATTTAATGAATGACATCCTTCTGTATTATTTGTTGCTATCTGTGTTTAATGCTTGACGTCACACTGTGTTACATGCTGCTATCTGTGTTTAATGCATGGCATCACACTGTGTTACATGTTGCTATCTGTGTTTAATGCCTGGCATCACACTGTGTTACATCAGTTATCTGTGTTTAATGCATGACATCACACTGTGTTATGTCAGCTATCTGTGTTTAATGCATGGCATCACACTGTGTTACGTGCTGTTATCTGTGTTTAATGCATGGCATCACACTATGTTACATCAGCTATTTGTGTGCAATGCATGGTATCACACTGTGTTACATGCTGCTATCTGTGTTTAATGCATGTCATCACACTGTGTTACGTCAGCTATCTGTGTTTGATGCATGGCATCACACTGTGTTATGTGCTGCTATATGTGTTTAATGCATGGCATCACACTGTGTTACATCAGTTATCTGTGTTTAATGCATGACATCACACTGTGTTATGTCAGCTATCTGTGTTTAATGCATGGCATCACACTGTGTTACGTGTTGTTATCTGTGTTTAATGCATGGCATCACACTATGTTACATCAGCTATTTGTGTGCAATGCATGGTATCACACTGTGTTATATGCTGCTATCTGTTTTATTGTATGGCATAACACTGTGTTATGTGCTGCTATCTGTATTTAATGAATGACATCATTCTGTGTTATGTGTTGCTATCTGTGTTTAATGCTTGATGTCACACTGTGTTACATGCTGCTATTTGTGTTTAATACATGGCATCACACTGTGTTACATGTTGCTACCTGTGTTTAATGCATGGCATCACACTGTGCTACATGTTGCTATCTGTGTTTAGTGCATGGCATCACACTGTTACATGTTGCTATCTGTGTTTAATGCATGGCATCACACTGTGTTGTGTGCTGCTATCTGTGCTTAATGCATGGCATCACACTGTGTTACATGCTGCTATCTGTGTTTAATGCATGGCATTACACTGCATTGCATACTATCTGTGTTTAATGCATGGCATCACATTGTGTTATGTGCTGCTATCTGTGCTTAATGCATGGCATCACACTGTGTTACATGCTGCTATCTGTGTTTAATGCATGGCATCACACTGTGTTACATGCTGCTATCTGTGTTTAATGCATGGCATCACACTGCATTATGTTCTGCTATCTGTGTTTAATGCATGGCATCACACTATGTTACGTGCTGCTATCTGTATTTAATGCATGGCATCACTCTGTGTTATGTGCTGCTACCTGTGTTTAATACTTGACATCACACTGTGTTATTTGCTGCTATCTGTGTTTAATGCATGGCATCACACTGTGTTATGTGCTGCTATCTGTGTTTAATGAATGGCATCACACTGTGTTATGTCAGTTATCTGTGTTTAATGCATAGCATCAGAGTTTTATATCAGCTATCTGTGTTTAATGCATGGCATCACACTGTGTTATGTGCTGTTATCTCTGTTTAATGCATGGCATCATACTATGTTACATCAGCTATCTGTGTGTAATGCATGGCATCACACTGTGTTACGTGCTGCTGTATGTTTTTATTGTATGGCATAACACTGTGTTACTTGCTGCTATCTGTATTTAATGAATGACATCCTTCTGTGTTATGTGTTGCTATCTGCGTTTAATGCTTGACGTCACACTGTGTTACATGCTGCTATCTGTGTTTAATGCATGGCATCACACTGTGTTACATGTTGCTATCTGTGTTTAATGCCTGGCATCACACTGTGCTACATGTTGCTATCTGTGTTTAGTGCATGGCATCACACTGTTACATGCTGCTATCTGTGTTTAATGCATGGCATCACACTGTGTTATGTGCTGCTATCTGTGCTTAATGCATGGCATCACACTGTGTTATGTGCAGCTATCTGTGTTTAATGCATGGCATCACACTGTGTTACATGTTGTTATCTGTGTTTAGTGCATGGCATCACACTGTTACGTGCTGCTATCTGTGTTTAATGCATGGCATCACACTGTGTTATGTGCTGCTATCTGTGCTTAATGCATGGCATCACACTGTGTTACGTGCTGCTATCTGTGTTTAATGCATGGCATCATGCTGTGTTACATGCTGCTATCTGTGTTAAGTGCATGGCATTACACTGTGTTAAATGCTATCTGTGTTTAATGCATGGCATCACACTGTATTATGTGCTCCTATCTGTATTTAATGAATGGCATCACTCTCTGTTATGGGTTGTGATCTGTGTTTAATGCTTGACATCACACTGTGTTATGTGCTGCTATCTGTCTTTAATGCATGCCATCACACTGTGTTACATGCTGCTATCTGTGTTTAATGCATGGCATCACACTGTGTTACATCAGCTATCTGTGTTTGATGCATGGCATCACACTATGTTATGTGCTGCTATCTGTATTTAATGCATGGCATCACTCTGTGTTATATGCTGCTACCTGTGTTTAATACTTGACATCACACTGTGTTATTGCTGCTATCTGTGTTTAATGCATGGCATCACACTGTGTTACGTCAGCTATCTGTGTTTGATGCATGGCATCACACTGTGTTATGTGCTGCTATATGTGTTTAATGCATGGCATCACACTGTGTTACATCAGCTATTTGTGTGTAATGCATGGCATCACACTGTGTTACATGCTACTATCTGTTTTTATTGCATGGCATAACACTGAGTTATGTGCTGCTATCTGTATTTAATGAATGACATCATTCTGTGTTATGTGTTGCTACCTGTGTTTAATGCTTGATGTCACACTGTGTTACATGCTGCTATTTGTGTTTAATACATGGCATCACATTGTGTTACATGTTCCTACCTGTGTTTAATGCATGGCATCACACTGTGCTACATGTTGCTATCTGTGTTTAGTGCATGGCATCACACTGTTACATGTTGCTATCTGTGTTTAATGCATGGCATCACACTGTGTTGTGTGCTGCTATCTGTGCTTAATGCATGGCATCACACTGTGTTACGTGCTGCTATCTGTGTTTACTGCATGGCATCACACTGTGTTACATGCTGCTATCTGTGTTAAGTGCATGGCATTACACTGCATTGCATACTATCTGTGTTTAATGCATGGCATCACATTGTGTTATGTGCTGCTATTTGTGCTTAATGCATGGCATCACACTGTGTTACATGCTGCTATCTGTGTTTAATGCATGGCATCACACTGTGTTGCATGCTGCTATCTGTGTTTAATGCATGGCATCACACTGCATTATGTTCTGCTATCTGTGTTTAATGCATGGCATCACACTATGTTACGTGCTGCTATCTGTATTTAATGCATGACATCACTCTGTGTTATATGCTGCTACCTGTGTTTAATACTTGACATCACACTGTGTTATTTGCTGCTATCTGTGTTTAATGCATGGCATCACACTGTGTTATGTGCTGCTATCTGTGTTTAATGCATGGCATCACACTGTGTTACGTGCTGCTACCTGTGCTTAATGCATGGCATCACACTGTGTTATTTGCTGCTATCTGTGCTTAATGCATGGCATCACACTGTGTTAAGTGCTGCTATCTGTATTTAATGCATGGCATCACTATGCATTATGTGCTGCTACCTGTGTTTAATACTTGACATCACAATGCATTATGTGCTGCTATCTGTGTTTAATGCATGGCATCACACTGTGTTATGTGCTCCTATCTGTATTTAATGAAAGGCATCACTCTGTGTTATGTGTTGCGATCTGTGTTTAATGCTTGACATCACACTGAATTATGTGCTGCTATCTGTCTTTAATGCATGGCATCACACTGTGTTACATGCTGTTATCTGTGTTTAAAGCATGGCATCACACTGTGTTTTGTCAGCTATCTGTGTTTAATGCATGGCATCACACTGTGTTACGTGCTGCTATCTGTGCTCAATGCATGGCATCACACTGTGGTATGTGCTGCTATCTGTGTTTAATGCATGGCATCACACTGTGTTATGTGCTGCTATCTGTGTTTAATGCATGGCATCACACTGTGTTAAGTACTGCTATCTGTATTTAATGCATGGCATCACTCTGCATTATGTGCTGCTACATGTGTTTAATTCTTAACATCATAATGTGTTATGTGCTGCTCTATGTGTTTAATGCATGGCATCACATTGTGTTATGTGCTCCTATCTGTATTTAATGAATGGCATCACTCTGTGTTATGTGTTGAGATCTGTGTTTAATGCTTGACATCACACTGTGTTATGTGCTGCTATCTGTCATTAATGCATGGCATCACACTGTGTTATGTCAGTTATCTGTGTTTAATGCATGGCATCACAGTTTTATGCCAGCTATCTGTGTTTAATGCATGGCATCACACTGTGTTATGTGCTGTTATCTCTGTTTAATGCATGGCATCATACTATGTTACATCAGCTATCTGTGCGTAATGCATGGCATCACACTGTGTTACGTGCTGCTATATGTTTTTATTGTATGGCATAACACTGTGTTACATGCTGCTATCTGTATTTAATGAATGACATCCTTCTGTGTTATGTGTTGCTATCTGCGTTTAATGCTTGACGTCACACTGTGTTACATGCTGCTATCGGTGTTTAATGCATGGCATCACACTGTGTTACATGTTGCTATCTGTGTTTAATGCCTGGCATCACACTGTGCTACATGTTGCTATCTGTGTTTAGTGCATGGCATCACACTGTTATGTGCTGCTATCTGTGTTTAATGCATGGCATCACACTGTGTTACGTGCTGCTATCTGTGCTTAATGCATGGCATCACACTGTGTTACGTGCTGCTATCTGTGTTTAACGCATGGCATCACACTGTTACATGCTGATATCTATGTTAAGTGTGTGGTATTACACTGCATTACATGGTATATGTGTTTAATGCATGGCATCACACTGTGTTATGTGCTCCTATCTGTATTTAATGAATGGCATCACTCTGTGTTATGTGTTGCAATCTGTGTTTAATGCTTGGCATCACACTGTGTTATGTGCTGCTATCTGTCTTTAATGCATGGCATCACACTGTGTTACATGCTGCTATCTGTGTTTAATGCATGGCATCACACTGTGTTACGTGCAGCTATCTGTGTTTAATGCATGGCATCACACTGTGTTACATGTTGCTATCTGTGTTTAGTGCATGGCATCACACTGTTACGTGCTGCTATCTGTGTTTAATGCATGGCATCACACTGTGTTATGTGCTGCTATCTGTGCTTAATGCATGGCATCACACTGTGTTGCATGCTGCTATCTGTGTTTAATGCATGGCATCACACTGTGTTACATGCTGCTATCTGTGGTAAGTGCATGGCATTAGACTGTGTTAAATGCTATCTGTGTTTAATGCATGGCATCACACTGTATTATATGCTCCTATCTGTATTTAATGAATGGCATCACTCTCTGTTATGGGTTGTGATCTGTGTTTAATGCTTGACATCACACTGTGTTATGTGCTGCTATCTGTCTTTAAATCATGGCATCACACTGTGTTACATGCTGCTATCTGTGTTTAATGCATGGCATCACACTGTGTTACATCAGCTATCTGTGTTTGATGCATGGCATCACACTGTGTTATGTGCTGCTATATGTGTTTAATGCATAGCATCACACTGTGTTACGTCAGTTATCTGTGTTTAATGCATGGCATCACACTGTGTTATGCTAGCTATCTGTGTATAATGCATGGCATCACACTGTGTTACGTGCTGTTATCTGTGTTTAATGCATGGCATCATACTATGTTACATCAGCTATCTGTGTTTAATGCATGGCATCACACTGCGTTACCTGCTGCTATCTGTTTTTATTGTATGGCATAACACTGTGTTACATGCTGCTATCTGTATTTAATGAATGACATAATTCTGTGGTATGTGTTGCTATCTGTGTTTAATGCATGGCATCACACTGTGATAATGTGCTGCTATCTGTCTTTAATGCATGGCAACACACTGTGTTATGTACTGCTATATGTGTTTCATGAGTGTGTTCACATTGGGTTATGTGCTGCTATCTGTTTTAAATGAGTAACATCATACTGGGTTATGTGACACAGATTCCTTGAGTTCTGTTATCAGATAGGCATAGAAGAGAGGAGTTACATAAGGTTTGATGAGCTGGAGACCTATAGCTTTGTACCACATTGATTACAAAATGAAAATGTTACAGGTACATATTTCTCCTTGCCTGTATTTCCTAATATGTCCTGATGTTTATGAGATACCACATTCTCCTATTCAGGATCATCTTGTTATGATGTGAGAACTAGCTGACATGAGTTTGAATATAGTTGCTTCTCAGATACTCTTAGACTCTGGTGTAATGAAGTTTTTTTTTTTACTTGATCAGCCATTCTAGACTATAGTCTTTATAAACAGCATATGGATTTTGTCCTTTTTTAATTTTTGCTATATCATTTAATGATAACACTAGGTGTTATTTTTTTTGTTTTGTGTTTGCCATAGCATGTAAATGCATCAAAGCATTAAACAGTTGTATGGACTCAGTGGCCTGTTGTGTTGTGTTGTCTAGTTTTGAATAACTGCTGTCTATTCATTGGCATTTGGAGCAAGGAAGATGGTGCATTTATGGAACTATTTTTTGTCCTCGTATGTTTTACTTATACAAGTGATGTCTTGCTTGTTCTAAAAATGTTTTGTGGAAGCAGGATGCTATACAAATTTTGTATCGGCTTTACAAGAGCCTGGTTTGTCTCTAAACAAGGATAAATACTAAGGCTTCAGGTACGTATGTGGCATCACTGAAGGGATCTCATTGACAAAAGGGAGCATTCATCATTTGTTAGATATTACGTTGGGTTAAAAAATGTAATATAACCATCAGTGGAAAGTGAAGTCGATTTCTTTGTCTTTCAAAAACAATTTGATTCATACTATTCTTAATTTTACCTACTTAGCCACTGTAGCTGACCCATTATTTTCTTTGGACAAAAACATTATGACTTGAGCCTTTTAATTTTTTTGAGGTTCCCATCTCGTACCAGTTAAGCACGGCACTTTGCATGACTCTGATGATCAGAAGGATCTCCAATTGTTAAATCCCATTCTTTATTTTACATCTCTGCATATTTGTTGTGTTGTCACTGTTGTATTACCCTATCATGATTCCTTACTAGAGTATCTAATATGCCACTTCGTGGGAAGAGATTTCCAAAGAAAAAAAATGAAGAAAGTGTTGTGTCTTCCTTAGACTTTGATTATATTGTTAGAATTAAGGAGTGGAATTTCTTCTCAATCATGTTCAAGACAGGAGTGGTATGATGCAGACCTTTTATAACTTTGGGACCATCAGTCCTTTGTAGTTTATATGTAAGACAAAGGAATTCTACTGAAGTCTTGGAATAGGCACATTTCTTTGGTATCTGTCCCTTCCTAAGATTCCTGTCAAGCACTTTATAAAATAAGAATATGCTCACAGGAGTGTTTGTACACTGTGTTAGGCTGTGGTGTTTCTGACATAAGGTCCCATGTGTTTCTTTTCTGAGGAAGATTGCAGGATTTGGGGTTGCCATTAAATGAGCTTATTGACTTTTATCATTTACTGATGTTTCTTTACCAACTATTTTATATGGTCATTATGATACTCTAATATGAGCTCAGGCTCATGTCATTGGCATATTTGTATTTAGTTGTCCATGGTATATTTGGAAGGGACAATATTCTAATGTGTTATGGGATAAGTGATGGCACAGTTTAAGCAGCCTTTGTAAACTGAACATCTAGTTATGGTATAAAGGATGGGGATTTGAAAATGTTATTTTCAGCAAACCTCTGTTAATTCAGTGACTTTGGTTAATATTTAGTTTTTTCTATCATTTCTATGGTCATTGCTCCTCCATTTTACCTGATTGTATGATTTTTTTATTATTCATAATAAAATGTAACATACCCCTTCTCATTTTTTTAAATCCCTACTCTTTTTGATATATGCAATTGCATCTTTTGCATCCACCCGAGCTACCATGAACTCAGGTAGATGGGACCTCAGTTTAACATCTTATCCAAAAGATGATATATTCACTTCTCTAATGTTTCACTGCAGTGTCGGCAATGGAAAAAATGAATCCAAGCATCTTGGGAGGGAGTAGAACCCACACTCTTTTGATTTTTTTCCAGCATCAAAGGCAAGAGTACAACTTGTTGCCCTGCAGACAGTATAGGTAAAGGTTGTTTAAGAACATAAATAATTAGTTTGCAATTAATTGTTTAATCTAATAGCTACAGTGTATTACATTTAAAGATAAACCTTATTTCAATTTTATGTAATAAAATGAGATATCAGTATATAAAAATTAGAATGTTGATTTGTGCATAACCATAAATCTTTAAGACAGTGAATCATTCACTTAATTAAAATGTGTATCTAAAGGATCAGCACCTGTTCTGTTATTGACATCCCTTAAGCAGTCCACTGTTCCCACTTTTACTTTTCTGGTTGACTGATCTACTGAGAGCTTCACACAGGGGCACATTGAAGTGTGGACCACCTGGGAATTATCCTAACTAAACAATATGTGTATTCCAAGGTGATCTCTGCCTGATATGCAAAGCTATGTCAAACCCAGAGCTGTTGGATATGATATACCTAAAGAAATCCCAATCCCACCAAGCTACACGCTCCAGGGACCTAAACCTTCTCACCACAATAAACAGAACATGCTGGAGGGGTAGATTCCTGTCCCAGAGACTTCCCATACTCTGGAACAAGCTACCTATCTATATTAAGCAGAGTTCCTCACTAGCACTCTTCAAGAAAAAATCTTGATGAGTGGATGGGAAATAGGAAATTCACCCCAGGGATCAATTCTGTGGCTCTGATCGACAGGGGCACAGGAAAATAACCTCCTTGGGTGGCGAAAGCCAGGGAACCTTGTTGGCTATGCTTACATAGGCCCTTGGGCCGATAGCCTAGTACCTACCTATGAATCTATGAACCTATGTCTTGTAAAAATTTCAGCCCATTTATACAATGGAATGTGGCTTTGTCTCTGTATGGACATACTGCGCACCCTTTACATTGTTCAGCATCTTCTCAAATCCATCTGAGAAAATCTTATGAGAGTACTAGCCTATCTGCAAAACTTGCAGGATTCCTATGAACTCCAAAATATGGTGTAAATACTGATGTGCAAATCAAATGTGCCAATATTTCTTTAAAATGCATGTTACTCTTTCTACAAAGGATGCATTTTTAGTAATAAAGTATACATATTACCTGAGTGTTGACTGATATGTTCTGGAAGAGTGGTACACTTTTAAAGCCTCCTCTCTAATCAGGTTACTTGCATAAAAGTCTCTTTAACAAAACCCCTTTTCAACAATCAGTGATGCCTTCTTCTATGAACTCACATTCATTATGTTTGGAACAATTTCTCTGCGCTCTCAAATATTGCCCATATGACAATGATTTCAGTAAGAGTCTAGAGTGAGCATTGGTTTCTCTACATATCACCAAGGTAATATTAACTTAAGTGTCAGGTGCCCAAGATTCAATATGCCAAGGAACAAAATAGCGATCACTGTTTTCCATCACAAATCATTGTCAATGTGATTTTTAAGCATGTGTTGGCAGTGATTCCTTTGTTTTGAGAGGTTTCTACTGTATTCTTATTTGTGCAACTGTAGAATTGAGATATACATATTCCAGAGATGCGGGAAGCTTACAGTTTATTTATTTATTTATTTATTGCCTTTGTGTATTTTAGGAATTAGGTTTTTGGCACTGTGGCATGTCAAGCTATTGGTGCTCAGGTTGCAAAAGTGGGATCATGCAAGATTTGCAGAAAGAAAGATTATTTCTGCTTTGGGTTTCTAAAGGAGCGTGCTTTAAAAAACATCATTGTTAATGTATAACCTGACAGCTAAACATTTGTTTGTACCTGTGAATATTTTAAGTGATGGAAACCATTAATTTATCGTTTTGTAGCCTATAAAGGAGCTTTCTAACATTATTTTTATTGATTTTTGTTATAAAAAAATCACATAAATTGTTAATACAAACCTAAATACGCGGTAAAATATGTATAAGCATAAATTATTTTTTTGTAAAACATAAATTTGCATGCCAAGGTGGCAAATTTCTATACCCATGTTTGTGCCCTTATTAACATAGAAATACTTAATATTTTACCAAAACAATATCAGGTGTTTAATGAGCAGGGACATTGGAAAATCCATAAAATTATTCAGCTGCTGTTAATCACATATCATGTTCAACAGATGTATGGAAGCTCATCATATCAGATAATATTGCAAAAAAGTATCCTCTTCTAAGGCAAGGTCTTTTAAAAGATGTGGAAGGTGCTCACTGTCTTGGATATATTATCTCAATGTTCTTATCTTAGGTTACAAAAGGCTGTATAAAATACCTAACTCCTTTTGAGCAGGCAAATGGTTTCTCACCTTCTCTACATAATAAGTAATTCCTGTTCTTCTTTGGGGGAGGTGGGAATTTTCCCATCTTGACTAAATAATGAACATTTAAGAAATAGGACTATTTATTTTGAAAAACAAGAGTCTGTATAAAGTGTTTATTGAAATTTGTCATTCACAAAACTTGAATCAACATGTTGAAATGCTATTTCTTGAAAATACAATAAAAGGAACTGCTTGTGTTACTGTGAATAACTTTCTTAGGACAAATTATTTTTTTATCAGTCGTGCTGCGTTCTGGATATAAAACTCAAGCCCCTGCTGCAGAGTATCGCATGATGTATCATGTTTATTCTGGGATGACTATTGCAAGATCGAGCTTACTTTATTAGCCATGGATTGTGTGTTTAATGCAAGTCATTTTGGTAGAATAGACATTGGCAAAACATGAAAATTAACTGTTTTGTGTGAGTTTTAGGCACAGCAGTTAATAAGCTGTCTTACTGGGCATTTATGTTTTCCATAAATCTGCAGGTTCCTTACATTTTTGCAAGAAATGCTGCGCTCAGTCTTTTTGAGGTTTCTCTTTTGAAATTCATAATGACTAAAACCCAACTTGTCTTTTCTGCACTAACCGTGCAATCCATAAAAGTCAGGCTTAGAGGTTCATAAGTTGATAGCAGGCAACAAATCATTTAAGCCTTTTGAAGCTTAACCACTACAAACCCACTGCTGCACCCACATTAATATGTTGCTGAATACTTGTCTTGAGTAAGTCCTTTGTTTCTGCAAGATAAAACAACTTAGAGAGACACCATATAACATAAATAGAAAAGTCAGCACAATAATTAAAATTTAATTTACACTGAAAGTTAATACAGCTTGATTTGTATAACTTTTGCAATATGTTTACATAGAATAAACAACTGTTGCAAGGAAAGGTACCAGTTCTACTACTAACAGCATTGTACCATCTCATGTGGTATTTTAAAATGGCTATGAATAACATAACCTCCAAGATTATTTTCACATGCATAGTAAATTTCGACCATGGAATGTAAGGTAATTTTAAGCATTCTGTCCTCCATCAAATTTGCTAAAAAGTATTGATTCAAGTACTAAGATGATGACTTAAAATGTTAATCTCTGGGACACCCTCCAATATATTTTTTCTTATTTTCCAGATCATTTGGTTGATTCTGGTCAGATGCATGGCAATGTGATAAGGCCTGTTTATTTACATCATAATCTCTGCTAATAAAACATTATAACATTATAAAAGCTTCCTGCAAAAAAAGAAAACGCAGTCCAAAAACTTAAGTCATAACATGACCATGTGATACAGCTCACATAGTATGCACAACTCCCATACAAATAACTTAAAACAGCAGAAGATTTCATGTATAACTTTATAGCCATCTGTCTATAAATGGAAAGTAGTGTCAAAGCTAAATAATTTACTAGATTTGGGGACATTTTGAAAGTAACTCTTGTTTTGTAATTGTGTAATACATTTTACAAACACATCTATATCACCTTTACAAATAAACAGTTAATCAGCAGTAAACTAAAAATAAATGTAATAACACTCATGAACTTGAAAATAATCACTAGTATAAATATTTTCAGTTTCAAATAGACCCATCAGTAATAGCATAAGCTTGGACAAAAAATCCCCCACCCCCATTGCTGTCCCCTAATCTGTTAAAACAAAATTCCAGCAGTTTTAAAATAATTGTTATGAAACATTACTATGGCTTACTGTAAAAATAGACCAGTTAATTGCATAACATATTTTAAAACAGTATTATCTAAGAAATAAGTCAAATGTAGGCCATGTTAATGGTGGATAGAAGTACATAAACTGGGCATGTCAACAGTGGCCAAAACATATTATTCTACCTGATACCTTTTAACTTCTAAAAAAATATGTTTCCTGTCTCTATTACATGACAGAAGATCAAAATATAGCTCAGTAAATAATTATTAATAACCTGACCTATTATTTCCTAAATAAGCAGTACATTCTGCTGCAGATCATAAAGATCATCTAAAATGGAAAAAGTCCTTAACTGTTCCAGCAAATGCAGAGCTATAGAGACAGTGGTCTTTATTTGAGTTTTTCTGTGGTTGTAGACCATACAGATTATCCAACATGGAGAGATGTCTTCCCTTGTGCCAGCAAATGTGAAGATAGAGTTTTCAGGATCTGCCATTCCTGCCACAGAGGTTACATGTAGTCAAAGTACTTGTTATCCTGGGTGAAGATACAGAATGGATGGAGCTCTGTATCCTCTGAGTGGATCTTATGGTGACAACTATATTCTAGGTCATATTTGCTCATCTACATAAAAGGTACTTAACAACAAAGGTCACTGAACACAGGTGCCACACTACTGTTAGCAAGTGACAGAGTGATAGACAGTCCTCCCTTTCTCAATGTGGAGATACCCTTTCTTCAACCAAACCTGTCACAGACTCTTACAGCAGATGCTTTGTTACTGGGATGGGAAGTCCATAAACATGATATAGGGCAAGAGAATTTCTCATGAAAACTGAGTTACACCTAAGACTGTGGGAAGAAATAGCCAGGGAATTGTTATGGCTAGGCTTATATAGGCTGTAGGGCCGATAGCCTAGTACCAACCTATGAACCTATGACTGCTTAAGTTGAAACCCAGCCCCATGACTCAGAGAGATAAAGCCCTGACAGCACTTTATACAACCCTTGTTTGACTAGGCAAGGATGGGAGTGTGTGAGAAATGCTGGCTCACCCATCATGGTGGAAAGAAGACAGCCTGGCTCACTGCAATAGCAGTATGAAGAGCTAGTCACTCATACTCAGAAGTGTTCATGTACTTCCTGAAGGCTGCCATATTGGAGCTCTCAAGCTTGACTGGTTAGAGCATGCCTAGCAGTATGATGCTGTACCAGCATCTTCACCTCAAACATTCAGAAATGTTTAAAAATCATGTTAAAACTTGATAAGTATTATATCACAATAAACTCAACTAACCTCTACAGTAGTCATCACTGCCTTGCACTACACAACCAAAATGGCTAGAACTCCAGAATGTTTTGTAAACCACCACCTCACAACTGCCTTTATCATAACAAACAACCCCAATAAATGCCTTTCTGCTTCAACATTGACCATAAAATAAACCTCAGCAAAAGAAATGTGATCCCTACATTTCTGTCAAATCAGCACTTCCAAACCACAAGCCACTTTGGTATCTCTCAATATTCATTTCATGTAGTAAGGCTGTTGAACTTATCTGTCACCAGATCTAAGAGAAGAATCTTGCTAATCAGACTTCTTACAAAAATTAAAACAATAAACATGCAGCTAATTTATGGATATGCTCATGTAATACTTGAATAGCAAAGCTATATCCATACTCTCAGCCTTCTGTAAAGCTCTCCTACTCTCTGGCTTCCTTACTCTCAGTCTTTCTCCTACTCTGACATTCTAATCTCTCCTTCCTTTCCTACACTTATCCCCACCCATCCCTGTTTTAGGAAACACTTGCATAATCTTTATTTTCTGCTATTGTTCAAATCTGAAATCATTATAACTCTCCAGTTTCCTTTTACATTGCCTTGATTCTTATCAACAGCATACTGTTGTTATTTTCCCATAATTGTATTATTTTTATTACTGTTCTTGCTTATGTTGATTTACTTCATTTGTATTATTTATTGTATTATTCTGTTATATTTTTGAGGAGTTTTTCTCCCCAGTATCTCACTGAAAAGGGCCTCTTGGTTCAGTCAGACTATTCTAATTAACAAATGTAAATAAATAAACGCATATATAAATAAAAATTTCCTCACTAGCATTTGTGGCAGCTGAGGTTCAGCTGTGGAGAGTTTAAAAATGAACTCTTCTTTGGCTGAGTATGGTATTTCTCACCTCACAATATCTGTAAAGAGTTAAAACTAGAACTTCTTCTGTTACAATTGTTCAACCAGTCTGTGATATGGAATATGAGCAAGCAGGAGGACACACACCTATACCTTCTCTGCTAAGGTGCTGAAGGTTCCATATTGGGGCATCGACTGAAGCTATCTCCATCATATCTGTTCACAGCTTTTAGAATTCAGTTTGCTGCTGGACTCCTTCAACTGTAGTTTCATCCATCGTCTGAAAATTAGATAATGAGAGAACATGGAATTCATTACAAAGAAGCATGTGATTTTCACACATTTAGGCGTCATTCAATAAAACAACAGGAGCCTGGTAGCAGATGTATTTAATGTGCACTGGAAGGGAAGATTCCTAAATGCTTTTCTACGTCTACCTCTGATTCAATATCTGCTAAGAAATGCCAGAAAAGAAAAACTACAGCTTAACTTTTCATTTTGATGGCCAGGAACAGTGTGCTTTCAGGATACTAGATCTCTGGCAGTACAGGAACCTATCCTAGTACAAACCAAGAAAATTCCCATTGGTTGGGGCAACAACTAGTTTCATCTTCAAGCATGGCTGTTCTGTTACAATCCCTGACCTTGTTCGGCCTTCCTTCAGAAATCTCAGAGGTGAGTGCAGCTATGAGAAAAAAACTTCTCTATTAGGACAGAGAAGTAAATATGCCACATCAATCAGTGAGTTTGCAGTTGATTTTTTCACCTCCCTTAGCCACCTGTATGACTTAGAAGTTAGTTACTCCAGAGCAAAGGTGTGCATGCTTCAGACACTTCAATATATCACAGTGTTATGGAGGCAGGATTTTGAGCCAATACCGACTTGTCAAAGAGTTCCCTTAAGGTGGATCTGCATGCTTTTCCTTAGGATTTATCTGCTTGCTCACCCTGCATTAAAGAACCATTTTCTTCCCTGGGGCTTGAGCTTCAAAAGTGGCAGACATGGCCCCTCCCCCCCTTCAGTCCAGCACATCTGAAGTTTGTCTCTTGGAAGATGCTGCTCTTGGTGGACACTTCTTCTTCTTTTGGCTTTTCCCAGTTAGGGGTCGCCACAGCGGATCACCTGTCCACTCATGATTGGCAATAGAGTTTTACGGTATTGAGTTGCCAGCCCGGCACCCAACCTTTCCACAGAAGGCACACACATGCACACACTCACACCTAGGGCCAATTTTAGAGTGTTCAGTCCACCTACAGCATGTCTTTGGGATGTGGGGGGAAACCGGGGCACCTGGAGGAAACCCATGTGACCACAGGGAGGACATGCAGACTTCGCACAGAAGGCACCCCATCCAAGGATCGAACCAGAGAGCCTCTTGCTGTGAGGTGGCAACCCTAACCACTGCACCACCATGGCCGCCCTTGCTCTTGGTGAACACTATTTCTGCAAAAAGGGTTATAGAGCTTTAGGACATTATTTCTACTAAGCCCTATCTGGCTTTGATGGTCCATTAGGATTAACCCACATTTCTTCCTAAATCAGTCCATTGACTTCCAAAATTTGTTTCCCAGAGCAAAATCCATGGAAGAGTGAGCCTTTCTTATCCCCAGTGTGCACTGTTTATTCATTTTGTACCTGTAAACAGTTTATGATATTTGGAAGAAATATCAACTGCTTGTTCATTCTGTACCAGGTAAGAAAGGTACGAGTGTGGCTAAGCAAATTCAACCCGAGTATATTGTTAGTGACAAAGTTTTCAGGCATCAGATGCCTACCTGCACTTGTGACTGACTGTTCCAGCACCTGTTTCAAGAATGTGTCCAGTCTGAGTGTGAAGACTGGTAGAGATGGGTGAAGGCTGCCAGCATAGCCAGATAGAATTGTGCAGATAATCCTATTATTTGTAACTGTGAAATGTTGAACTTACAATGTGGCAACATTGCCCTCTTCTGTAAAGAAAGCTAAGTCAAGTATTTCTTGCTGGTCCTTTGAAATTAAAATTATTTCATCACTGCCTTTCATGTTACAAGTCGGCTCCAGTCCAGCTAGATGAAGGCTTCCTGCTCTAAAGAAAGCTAAGTCAAGTATTTCTTGCTGGTCCTTTGAAATTAAAATTATTTCATCACTGCCTTTCATGTTACAAGTCGGCTCCAGTCCGGCTAGATGAAGGCTTCCTGTCTATTGTTTTAAGCTAAAGTTAATGACCAGAATTTACATATGGAATGTCCTTTATTGCTCTAAGTGTAAAATAATGTAAATGCAGTTTCTGTCAGCCTGGAAACACTAGGAAAGTGTAAAAGATGATGTAATGTTTTATCAGAACTGCAGTTTCAATCTAAACAGAGAGAACCAGAGATTATTAAGCATTTTTGTCTGACTATCCAACTCACAGCACTGCCTGTTGCTTTATGCAAGTAAGTTATTTTAGTAGTGTGTTTTCTTGTAGTAATAGCTAGGAATTAGAAAGTTTAGACTAAGTGTGTTTCTGTGATGTCAGAACAGTACTACTGATTTATTTTAAGTATTTCTGTGTGATCTCTGAACGCTTGACTAGCTTTGTATAGTATAAAGTATTGTCTTGTGGTTTTAATTATTTATTATTAAATATTTTAAAACCTTTTAACTGTGGCTGGGTTGTGTAGAGATAGTGTAAGCAGAGGCAGCATGAGAAGGAGATGATGATTCTTCACCAGAGTCATGGAGGTAATGGAGAAGGGAGTAACTGGACCTCAGAAGCACAAAAGGTCACTAAATTTCTTCCGCACTTTAAAGATGGGGATAATTTTGATAGTTTCATTCATATGTTTGAGAGGGTATGTAAACAGTATGAAGTTGACCAAGGGCTCTGGGTACAGTTCCTGACCCCCTTACTCCATGGTAAAGCTGCAACTGTTTTATCTAAAATGTCAAACATTGCATGTTTTGATTATACTGCTGTAAAGAAGTGCCTTTTAGAACTGTTTAAGCTAACACCTGAAATGTATAGGAAAAAGTTTCATGAGCATAAACGCAGGGCAGATGAAAGTGTATGTAAATATGTTGCTAAATTGAGCACTTATTTCCATAGGTGGGTGAGTGGATGTCAGCTCACCACTTTTGAAGGGCTGGCAGACCTTTTGGTGAGGGAACAAGCCCTTAGCACTTTGCCTGAGGACATGAGGATCTGGTTAGCTGATAGACAATGTGCTTCAGATATGTTGGGGAAGAAGGGAGACCTATACCTGGTAATCAGGGCAGCCCTGTACAGGAAGGGGACCCCTAGTACTGCTCATGGGTCTAAAGGAACCCATGGTGGGCAGCACAGACTGCCAAAACAGAATCTGCCAGTAGCAAGGGAAGCCACTAGTCCAGGTCCATGTCCAGGAGCTAGGGTTAAATGTTTTGAATGCAACCAGTGGAGCCATGTGGCATACAGGTGCTCATGGAGGCAAGGTGGGGAACCAAAGGTGAGGGAGCCAGTAAGTTGGAAAGACAAAATGCCAATAGTAGGTTGTCTTGGGACAACAAGGGTACCAAACTACCACCAGAGGCTATATCCTATGGTAGTGAATAGGTTCATAGGTTCATAGGTTGGTATTAGGCTATCGGCCCTAGAGCTTATACAAGCCTAGCCATAACAATTCCCTGGATATTTCTTCCCACAATATTTACTTCCCTGGACTCCTGTCTAGCAGGGTGACTGACATGATCCCCGGGGTGAATTTCCTATCTCCCATCCAATCATCAAGGTTCCTTTTGAAGAGGGCCAAAGAGGCACTCTGCTTGACATGTATGGGCAGTCTATTCCAGAGTATAGGGAGTCTCTGGGTCAGGAACCTATCCCTCCAACATGTTTTGTTCATTGTGATGACAAGGTTTAGATCCCTGGAGTGTGTGGCTCTGAGGGATTGGAATTTCTTTAAGTGGAGCATGTCCAACAGCTCAGGGTTTGACATGGCCTTATATGTTAAGCAGAGATCGCCTCTGAGTAGAAAATATGCCACAGAGTATAGCTGGAGTTTTTTTAGATGGTCAGCATTTGGCATCTGCTTTAGGCCTGTGATTCTTTTAGTGAGGTATTTCTGCAGCCTTTCCAGCTGTTGCAGATGTTTTGTGAGGTACATACCAAGTGGGGCGTTATACTCTATAATGGGTCTAATGAGGGATGAGTACTGTGGGACAATGACCTCCTTTTTTTCTGAATGAAAAGCCCTTAGTGATGAGGTGTGCCACATAGAAGGATTTCCTGAATGTTGTGGCAATGTGGTTATTGAAGGTGAGATCACTGTCCACTGACCACTGAATGGCAAAGAGGCCATTACCAAGAGAAACACAGACTCTGATATAACCATTGTAAAGCCTGCAATGGTTACAGAGGAGCATTACTTGCCTGGGCAGTCTACGTCTGTCAGTCGTTTAGGAGGGATCCCATTCCAAATACCTTTGGCTAGGGTTTACCTTGACTGGGAGGGTGGAAAAGGAAGCCAGCAAGTAGGTGTGTTTGAGGATATACCTGCAGATGTCCTGATTGGGAATGATTTTGATAGTGCAGTACCCTGTGCTTATGCAGTTACACGCGGTCAGGCTAGGAGACAAGCATGTGGGTCTGGTAGTCTGGGGGGACCCAGACAGACTGCATACTTGCAGCCAGGACTGGTGAGGTGGTTACTTCAGGGAGGGAGCTACTCTGTAGCAGTGAAACTGAATATGAGCCATAGCTGCTTGTGGGTATTGATGTTCCCTTGGACAGAGTGACTGCAAAAGTAGAGGTGAGTAGTAGTACCCAGGCTGACAGTGAGATACCACTGTCAGAGGATGTCAGACTTCATGTGGAAGGGGAGCTGGGAAGGGTTACAAGGAGAGAGTTGAGACAGGCTCAGCACTCAGACCATGCATTGCAAGGCCTGAGGCAGGTAGCTAGGGAGTCACCTGATTCTCAAGGAAAGGGGGAATCTGTATACCGGGACAAAGGGTTACTATACAGAGAGTGGACCCGTGAGGGAGGGCTAGAAGGTAAGAGAGTACAGCAGTTGGTAGTGCCTAGAGCCTACCATCTAGCGCATCTGGCCATAGCCCATGATATTCCCTTTGCAGGTCATATGGGCATAAAACATACAAAGAGGCATATTATGCAGAACTTCTATTGGCCTGGAATTTCCAGAGATGTAACAGGGTACTGGAGGACTTGTGAGCAGTGCCAAAAGGTAGGCAAGGCAGGAGACAAGGTGAGAGTTCCTTTGATGCCTTTGCCTGTGATTGAGGATCTATTTCAGAGGGTAGCTATGGATATTGTGGGTCCTCTGAGTACCCCAAGTTCCACAGGGAAAAAGTATATCCTAGTGGTAGTGGAGTATGCTACACGATAGCCTGAGGCAGTGTTTTTGACCTCCATTGAGGCAGAGAATGTGACAAATGCTTTGTTAGAGATTTTCAGCAGGGTAGGTTTCCCAAAAGAAATACTGACTGACAGAGGTGCCAGTTTCATGTCAGACCTGCTGGCTTGTCTGTGGAAGTCCTGTAGGGTGAAGCACATGAAGACCACCCTCTACCATCCCCAGACTAATGGTCTTGTTCAGAGGTTAAACTCTACAATCAAGTCCATGCTATGGGCATTTGCAGATCAGTTTAAGAGGGAGTGGGACAAATATTTGCCCCATCTGTTGTTTGCTTACAGAGAGGTTCCCCAGGAATCCACAGGTTGTTCACCCTTTGAGTTGCTGTATGGGTATAGGGTGAGGGGACCTCTAGATTTAATTAGAGATGAGTGGAAAGGTGAGTGCGAGGCTCACAAGGAGTCTGTTGTGGCATACCTCCTAAACCTCAGGACAAGGCTCAGAGAATACATGAGCTTGGCCCAGGAGAACCTGGTAGAAGCCCAACAACAGAAAAAGGTGTGGTATGACAGGAATGCTCGAGCTAGAGAGTATGCTGTGGGGTAGCAGGTAATGGTTCTCATTCCTGTCAGACACAACAAGCTGCAACCAGCTTGGGAGGGACCTTACAAGGTGGTAAGAAAGGTAAGTGATGTTAACTACAAGGTGGAACTGTTAGGCAGATGGCAGGGGCACAAATTGTACCATGTTAATATGATGAAACCTTACCATGATAGGGAGGCCCTTCTGATGAGCACTTGCAGTGGATTGCAGGAGGAGTCTGAGGGAGATCTGGGGACTGATCTCCTCAGTGAGGCTCGGGCTGACACCTCAGTGGAAGGAGTAGCAATGTCCCAACAGCTATCTCCTACCCAGGTTTGAGAAATCCGAGCAGTGTTGCAGGAATTTGGGGACATTTTCACTGGAAAACGAGGATGCACCTACCTGGTGCAGCTCCAGGTGGATACAGGACCCCAAAGGCCTGTTAGGCATGCCCCTTATAGGGTGTCTGTGTTAGATAGATAGATAGATAGATAGATAGATAGATAGATAGATAGATAGATAGATAGATAGGAGGTACAGGAGATGTTGGAACTAGGGGTGATTCAAGAGCCCAACAGTCCTTGAGCCTCCCCAGTGGTGCTGGTGCCAAAGAAGGATGGCAGCACCAGGTTCTGTGTGGACTACAGGAAATTAAATAGTCACACAGAGTCAGATGTTTATCCCATGCCTAGGACAGATGAGGCCCTAGAGCAGCTGGGTGGAGCTAAGTGTCTTACAACCATTGATCTTACCAAGGGTTACTGGCAAGTGCCCTTGACTCCCAGTGCTAGAGAGAAGTCAGCCTTTGTGACTCCTTTTGGCTTGTATGAGTTCACAAAGATGCCCTTTGGAATGAAGAATGCCCTAGTGACTTTCCAGAGGCTGGTAGATAATATCCCAGCAGGAGCAGGAGGGTTCGCATTTGCTTACCTAGATGATATTGCCATCTACAGCCATTCCTGGCCAGAGCACCTTCAGCATGTCAGAGAGGTGCTAGGCAGACTACAGAGGGCAGGGTTGACCATTACGCTGAACAAATGTCAGGTGAGTATGGCAGAGGTCTCCTACCTCCAAAGAGTGGGAGTGATAAGATAAGGCCAGAACCTGCCAAAGTGGAAGCCATTCAGGCATGGCCTGCAGCTGTTACTAAAAAGCAGGTGAGGGCATTTTTAGGGACAGCAGGGCACTATGGAAAGTGCATCCCCAGTTATAGTACCATAGCTGCTCCCCTCACAGACCTGACAAGGAAGAACAGGCCAGATAAGGTAGTGTGGACTCCAGCATGTGAGCAGGAATTCCAGAAGCTTAAAGAAGCTTTGGGAGGACCCCCTGTGCTAGCCAGTCCAGATTACAGCAAAGAATTTGTTGTACAGGTGGATGCTTCAAACCATGGGGTGGGGGCTGTACTTAGCCAGATTTATTCAGAGGGGGAAGAGCACCCAGTGGTTTATCTCAGTCATAGGCTCCAACCCAGGGATGAATGCTATGCAGCTGTAGAAAAGAAATGTCTAGCCATAATGTGGGCACTGCAGAAACTTCAGCCTTATCTGTATGGAAGGAAATTCACTGTTATGACAGATCACAACCCTCTAACATGGTTAAAAAGAGCCAGTCAGCAAAATGCCAAGTTACTAAGATGGAGCCTAGGGTTGCAAGCATATGATATGTCAGTGCAGCACTGCAGTGGGGTTAGCAATGCCAATGCATATGGGCTCTCAAGACAGGGAATGGGGTGAGGTACACTTAGATAGACCTAACCCCACTCAAGCTGCATTTCTCAAGGGTCACTTGAATAACTAACTTGAGTTCTCCCGGGGGGGGGGGTGATGTGAAGACTGGTAGAGATGCGTGAAGGCTCAGGCTGCCAGCCTAGCCAGATGGAATTGTGCAGATAATTCTATCATTTGTAACTGTGAAATGTTGAACTTAAAACAATGTGGCAACATTGACCTCTGCTGTAAAGGAAGCTAAGTCAAGCATTTCTTGTTCGTCTTTTGAAATTAAAATTATTTCATCACTGCCTTTCATGTTTACAAATTGGCTCCAGTCTGGCTAGATGAAGGCTTCCTGCCTATTGTTTTAAGGCTAAAGTTAATGACCAGAATTTACATGTGGAATGTCCTTTATTGTAAATGCAGTTTCTGTCAGTGTGGGAACACCAGGAAAGTGTAAAAGATGATGTAATGTTTTAGCAGAACTGCAGTTTCAATTTAAACAGAGAGAACCAGAGATTATTAAGCATTTTTGTCTGACTCTCCAACTCACAGTACTGCCTGTTGCTCTATGTAAGTTCTTTTAGAAGTGTGTTTTCTTGTAGCAATAGCTAGGAATTAGAAAGTTTAGACTAAGTGTTTTTCTGTGATGTCAGAACTGTACTACTGATTTATTTTAAGTATTTCTGTGTGATCTCTAAACACTTGACTATCTTTGTGTAGTATAAAGTATTGTCTTGTGGTTTTAATTATTTATTATTAAATATTTTAAAACCTTTTAACTGTGGCTGGTTTGTGTAGAGATAGTGTAAGCTCTCTAGAGTATATTCCATATTTATAGAGTTTACTGCCCAGGTCACTCCAAATAAGCTTTGACTGTTTAGTCACATCTACCAATTGGGTAATAATATTGCACTGTAATAATTGGACACCCTTTTAAGGGGCTTTGAGTAGCTGATAAATATTAGTGGGTGGTGGCACCTGGTACTACCGTATAGTCTGGGTAAAAGGAACACAGCTGGAGAACCTGTGCCTGCCTTCCCCAGAAGTGTCTGTGTGGTTGTGTAAACACTTATCTCAAAGTGGGTGGGTGTCAGCTACTTGAGCAGGGACACGAAGCACTGGTTGGACAGAGAGGGTGCTGGAGATTTTAGCTTGCCCACTAGGTTGGGATTTGGACCCTATAGCTGTGCCAGTGGGGAGACTTACTGGGGACCTGGGGCGCAAGGGAGCGACCAGCTCTGGACTGACTGTGATCTATGTGTGCTCTTAAGGGAAATTGCACTTTACTGTGTATATTTGTTATCCTTTCCTCATATACGACATGCCCACTCTGGTGTTAGTGGTGAGGATTGAGGCTCCTTGATTGCTGGGCCAGGGCACAGGTGTCACACTGAGTATGAGTAAATGTGTGCTGCTGCTTCCAGATCATCAGTTTATGCCTTCACAAAGCAGTACAGTGGTTTGATGTTTAATATCTTGAAGATATTTTGTACATATCTTAGTGTTACCTGTGTTCATGTGTTAATGCTGTTCTCATTGCACATCAATATCAGGAGTACTGCACATTTTGTGTCTTTGTTGATTATTATTACAATATGTTTCATTCCTAACCTTTTTGCCCTATGGGTCAGGTTAAATAGGGTGTGGTGACCAGTACATTACACGGTTAACAAATTGTAATAAATAATAAAAAAAATCAGTGACTGTCTACCTCTCTATCTCTTAATACATGCTCAGTATAGACACAGCATGTGTGCAAATATCATCCCCATAACACTGATGCATATTTAAAAGATATAATTTTTTCTTGTTGGTATAACAGAATACATCTGTGTGCAAAAGGCAGAAGGGGTGCACCAAATTGCACCACTACCCCTGGAAGATTATTTCACATCCATGAGGCCCAAGTGGCTGTCTGCTGTTCCTATTAACCTGGCATTTGTAATCTTCACCCCAAAATCCCACTTTTCTCCTTGAATTTGTTACACTGACCAAAAATTCCTGGAAACACTCTTCACTCTCTTCAGCTACCATTTTCTGATCACTAACCACTTTGTCTCCACTAAGTATCAATAAGTGCAACTTCTCCATCTCACAAGATTGGTGTTTCCTTACTCCCACCTATCTGTACTCCTGTTATTCCTTTTCATGTGTTACTGTGTCACCTGTGCTGCTGTCTTCATTTGTCTAGTACCTGCCTGTACACTCTATAATCTCCTATGAAGTTCTGCACATAAGGAGCATCTACCTGGAGATTGCTTCTACACATCTTACCTTCAACAATGTTTCTTAAAGGCTGATGTATTTTTCCTTGGTTCTTAGTTTGACATCTTTAATTCACATACGTACCTCCATTTCTGCTTTCCAACTATGAATTGAGACCTGTTGGAATAGTTTTGCTCCTTTATTTTCCACAGCTGCTTTTCATAAACCATTAACCTCATCAGGTATTTAAGTTTCCATCTGTATTAAGTTCTGCATTACCATAAATAAAGAGATAAATGACTGGACTTTCATCCTTTCATGGTTGGGGTAAATCGATGAATGGATCTTCATTCCACAGTGTAGATTCTTTCCCTCCATGAGTTCACCATCATGCACAGCCTTAATACAATGTTACAGTAATTTCCACTTGGTAGCACAACTGCATAATATGTTTACCCCATTTGTTGAATGCTCTTTAATGGATATAGACACTGTTCTGCAGTACCCTAGTGAAACTATTCCTTGCTTACCATAGCTCAGCATATAAGCTGGAGATAAAGACTTGGTGCCTCAAGTCCCCCAACTAGTACAAGTAACTTCATACACCACGTCTGCATGGAGTACCAGTTAATGTACTTTGTAATACTTCACCAGTATCAAACCCTTTCCCTCTGCTCTCAAGAAGACAATATTATATTTGAAATGTCTGGTACCCCCCACTCAACACTAAATTTATATAAAAATACAATTTTAAAGGAAAATAACTTGTCCTAGAATGAAAAAGATATTTACATACCAAAGCAAACCATTATAAAAATAAACAGAATGGGTTAGTTTTTATTAGCATTTGCTTTATTTTTTATCTCAATCTGTCATTTTTGCATTGAGTAGGTAAAGGGTATGCCAGTAAGCTATATTAATAATAGCTTTGTTTTTAAATACATAATTTATACTGTAATATATGTCTGTATTTTAATCTACATTTTGGAATACGAGTGCAGTAAGTGTGGTGGTTACGTTTAAGATTAACAAAACCAGATACTAACAGAAGTAGTAGTGGTATCACATTTGAGTGGGTTCGTCTGTGCCATGTCAGAGGTCAAAACAAGGAGGGTTAGGACCTCATGACCTAGATGCAGAACTAAAACTGTAGTTATAGTAGGCATAGATGAAAAATCAAGAAGGGGACTAAAAACATAGTTATGCATCTAAACTTCTAGGCTGGTAGACTGACCATTACAACATTTTCATAAACTGCAGACTATATTTCTAATACTTTAATTCCTTTATCTCCATTAAGTCAGGTTAAACTTCTTTTTTTGCAAAATATGTATATATTTCACTACATATTGTGTATAGTTTTTTCAGCTGATAATAAGAAGATGAGTTCCCTTACAGATAGTTAAGGCATTGAGCTGACAACAAAACTTTGCAAAAGCAGACCAGGACCTCTAGATACAGACCATACAAAAGCACCCTGATGAGGTATAGCAGTTTAAAACTATGAAATGTTTCTCCCTCGGATATCTGATATATCACTGTGAAGCAGCTTCTACTGTTTGCACCTGAGCTGTGATGGAAAAACAACTGACATGTGCCTTTATGTAGCTGTGTGCTGATAGATTCCACACTAATACGTCAGTTCTAATAATTTGAAAAATATTTCCATTCCATCCTTCTATGCCAAGATGCATATTAGTTGCTTCTAAGAACATAGTCTGACACACACACACACACACACACACACACACACACACACACACACACACACACACACACACACACACACACACCATGTCATTGTGGGTGGATTAAGTGAATGCATGACTTACATGAATTTATATACATTTCCACTACTTTTATTATCAAGCTTCTTAAAACAGTACAAGGAGCGATATGCGTTAACACACACAATCCTATGGTCTAACAGCACATTTCATCTAGAGACACCAAGATCAATAAGAGCAGAGCTAAAACTGACTGGAATCATATGCCGGCTTTCAGTGAATAGTAAGCCTTTGAGAAATGTCAGAGGTATGACGTATGAGTAGGCTTCTCCAGGCCACGTTAGAGGTTAAAACAAGGTTAGGACCTCAGGACCTAGATGCAGAATTAAACTAAACAAGATTTAAGCACCAACAAGATTTAAGCGACAACAATATCCTTCCCTCAATAATTCATGGAAGACAAAGCAAAATGATATGTTCACAAGTAAGGGAAGGAGTGATATATTTATATAAAACAAAATGTATTGATGTAGAACATTGTACTGTTTATGCTAGAGAAAGGTGCTGTAGCATAACATGAAACATTTTACCACTAAATTGGATTTACATACCAGCTGCAATATGTTAATGGAAACTGAAACATGGTCAGCTTCCACATCTTATTGCAAACAATGTTACACATCGGCATTTGACGAGAATAAGCATTAACAGTCCCCATCTAATTAGAACAAATCAAATCTCCAGTGCCTGTTATAAAACAGAAGACAATCTGACCCAGTTTATGCTTTCCAGATTAATTTAAAAAAAATTGGTGCAAAATATATTAAGTTTTGCCAAAGCCACTTGTATAAACATTTTGTATGAGATATAATGAGAGAGTGTTGCTTAGTTTCCAAATATTTGTGTTTGCTAATGAAGTCCAACTAGTTGCCTTTGAGCAACTCTATGTGGTAATCATTGGGAATGTTTGTTTCATTCATTCCTGTTCAGATTATGTACTGCCTGCGTGTGTTTCTGACAAAGTCATTATCTATACTTTAACAGCAAACTCAGATTTAGCAGGATTTGCCATGTTGTATGCTTTTGTTTCACTCACGATACTTGTTCCATCTGTTAATACCTTGTTTTACTTATGTATTTCTCCATACTTTAGGGTAGATAAGCATGGTTTGTTCAATCCCCACACCTCAAGCTGTATTCTAAATGATGTCCTAGCCTCAGTATTTCATCTGTTCCTTCCCATCACTTTTAAGATCATTTGTCTTGCCTACATATTTTTACCGAAAGAGATGATAAATAAAAAATAACTTTATGGGGAGTTTGCCCTTTCTCTTCCATAAGGGGTGCAGTGGGACTTGCCTCCCTGCAAAAAACAATATTTTCTTTTTAATTTTGTTTTAAGGTTTTTGCATTCACCAACACTGATGCTTGGCACATGCTTAATAGTGTGCTGGTGTGCATAATGTTGATCGTTTGATGCCTACATTATTTAGCTATCTATATATATATATATATATATATATATATATATATATATATATATATATATATATATATATATATATATATATATATATATATATATATATATATATATATATATATATATATATATATATATATATATATATATATATATATATATATACACACACACACACACACACACACACATATATATATATATATATATATATATATATATATATATATATATATATATATACATACCATATTTCTTTGTAAATAAGACCTAACCAGACAATAAGGCCTAGCATGGTTTTCCAGGGTGGTCATGATATAAACCCTACCCCAAAAATAAGCCCCAATTAAGCTTGTCAACAACACATGATGGACGTGTTGAATTATAAAATAATATTATTGTCACCCGTTGACTGAGGTTATCATACTCTGCTCACCATTTTCAGACCATTTGGACACCCAACTTCTTCTCTTTGTAGAAAGTCGTAAGATTCTTTGCCTGGGAGTCCTCCACAATTCTTACTGTAACTCTAACCATCACTCACACTTGACAGTTGAGATCCTTGGCCCATAAACACTGGCAGACATTTTTTGATCGATCAGTGTACAGACAATGTGCGTAAAGCATGCGCACGTGATAGTGCATGGTTGTGGGTGTGCCTTCTCTTTGTAAACAGCGTCATTTTGTGTTGCCACTCTGGTCTCGTAAGTCTTCAAATTAACCCCCCCCCCCAGACAAGATGAGTGCAAAAAGAAAGAGCTATTCCGTCGCGTACAAGAAAAGAATCGTGGCAGACTCCCGGGGAAAGAATCTGATGGCTTTCGGAAAAGGGAAGAAGTTAGATCTCCGAATGGTCCAAAAATGGTGTGCAGCATATGTTAACTCAGTCAACAGGCCAGTGAGGGAAATCCTAAGAAGTGCAAGTGTGGATCAGGTCAGCAACCATTATTTCCTGAGCTGGAAGACATCATCTGTGAGTGGATTGCTAACAGGAGAGCAAAGGCTTTGGCTGTGCACAGGGCTGATATCCAAGCTTTTGCCCTTGCAATGGCACCACAGTTAGAAATATCCCCAGAAGAATTCAAAGCATCACAACATTGGCTGGATGGCTTCCTTCACAGATATGAACTGTCTCTAAGATCAACAATACTGTTCAAACTGGAAGATACTGAAGTTATTAAACGTGCACTTGCGTTCAAGTCCTTTGTTGATGGCATTGACTTTTCTAAATACCAACTCTCCAACATGATTGCTATGGATGAAACTGCAGTGTTTATGGGCCAAGGATCTCAAACAACAATTGATCAGAGGGGTGCCTCGTCAATCTACATTCCCTCCACTGGTTACGAGAGTGCACGTGTTACCAGCATTTTGGCAATTCAGCTAGATGGAAAGAAAATCCCACCTCTAATCATTAGTAAGAGCAAGAAAAATAAGACTGAACGTGTTTCAGGCATTTGCATTCTTATAGGTTCATAGGTTCATAGGTTCATAGGTTCATACTAGGCTATCTGCCCTAGGGCATTTGTAAGCCTAGCCAGCGTGTGTTTGGCTTTCGCCACCCTTGAATTGAGTTTACTGTGCCCTTTTTAAGGTTTATTTACTGTGCCTCTGTCTAGTAGAGACATAGAAGTAATCCCCGGGGTAAATCTACGATCTCCCATCCACTCATCAAGATTCCTCTTGAAGAGTCAGTGACAGGCTCTGCCTAACATGGACCGGGATTTTATTCCAGAGTGAAGGGAGCCTCTGGGTTATGAATCTGTCCCTCCAGCATGTCCTGTTTATTTCTGTGCTGAGTTTCAGGTCCCTCTATCTCGTAGCTCTAAGGGATTTGGATTTTCTGAGTTAGAGCATGTCCATTAATTCCGGGTTGGACATAGCTTTATATGTCAGGCATAGATCGCCTCTAAGTAGGCGGTATGCAACTGAGTAGAGCTGGAGTTTCTTTAGCCGAGCAGCATATGGCATCTGTTTGAGTCCCTTGATCCTCTTTGTGAGGTACTTTTGTGGTCTCTCCAGTTGCTGCAGGTGCCTGGTAAGGTACATCCCAAATGGGGTGTTGTATTCTATTATGGGCCTGATGAGGGATGAATAGAGGGGCACGATGACCTTCTTTGATCTAGATGTGAATCCTTTCATGATAAGGTGGGCTATGCAGAAGGTCTTTCTAACCACTTTGGCAATGTGGTTATCAAAGGAGAGATTACTATCAACTTGGGTCCCCAGGTCCCTAATTACTTCTTCCGTGCTTAATGGATTACCGCCTATGTGGTAATTTGTGGGCACTTTGTTTTTGCCAAAGGGTATGACTATACACTTTTTGGCATTTAGCTTTAGGCCATGGCACTGGCACCAGTTATCCGTCTCTGTGAGACCCTTTTGGAGGATGCTTATGTCAGCTGGGGAGTTGATTATGGCGCCCAGTTTGCAGTCATCTGTGAACTTTGTCAGCCGCAGTCCTCCCGTGTTAGCCTGTACCTCAGAAAAGATATACCGAACAAGAGAGGTCCTAGGACTGAGCCTTGTGGGACGCCACTTGTAACTGGTTTTGAGTCTGACATGGCACCAGCAATTCTGACCATGTGGGTTCTGTCTTTGAGCCAGTTTGCAACCCATCTTATGACATAGGGGTTTATATTTAAGCTGGAGAGCTTATCTATGATGCCCGAGTGGGGTATTGTGTCGAAGGCTTTTGTGAGGTCTAGGTAGGCTGTATGGACTACCTTCCCTTCATCAATGGCCTTTGTGACTGTTTCAAAGAAGTCTACCAGGTTCAAGAGGCAGGATCTGCCCTTAACAAAGCCAAATTGGGTAGGATCCAATGTCTGTAGGTCCCCAATGTCTTTGTTTATGAGTTCCATGATGATCCTCTCCATAGCTTTGCAGACCAGGCTAGTCAAGCTTATGGGGCGATAGTTTCCAGGATCTGTAGAGGCACCACCCTTGTGGAGTGGGACCAATGTTGCTGTACGCCATTCTTTGGATACATATCCTGTGGTAAGGCTGAGATTGAACAGCAGCTTTACGTGAGGTTTTAGCTCTTCTTGGAGTTCTTGCAGGACGCAACCAGGGACACCGTCTGATCCCATTGATGCTGTGTTTTTTGCTTTGGAGAGAGCTGCTTTCACCTGAGCATCTGAGATGTTCGGGAGGCAGCACTCTGCTGGGATAGATGCTTGCTCTTTCGGTGGGGGGGGGGGTTTGCACTGAACCTGTCTGCCAGTATGTTGGCAATGTCTGTGGGTTCAGTGTATTTTGTGTCATTTTGGATCAACTCTGAGCATATCTGGGAGTTGCCACCCAGGTTCCTGACATAACTAAAGAAAGCCTTGTGATTATCTTTAGTGTCCTGTGCAATTTTTCTCTCGAAGTTGGCCTTGGAGGATTTTATGAGGGATCATAGTTTTTTGCTAGTACTGATCAGAGATGCCTTCCCTTTTAGTGATTTTGTTCTGTCCTGCAGTAGCTTCCTCCTTTTGTTGTACAGCTTATTTATGGCTGGGGTCCACCAGTCTGGACGCCTGCCTTTGGAAGATTGGGTCTTAGTTTTGTTTGGGATAGCATGATCCATGCATTCCTGGAGGTGTCCATAGAATGTGTTTATAATGGATTCTGCAGTTTGGGCCGTAGTTTCCACTGGCCCGGGGGCCTTGAAGGATTCCACCTCAGATTTGAGAAGTGTGAAGTTTGCTTTTGAGAAGTTCTTCACTGTGGTTTTCTGGGCTGGGGGTGGGGTAGGGATGTGGATATCCAGTGAAATTAACTTATGGTCCGATCTTACCAGAGAGGGGTATACCTCTGGTGTGGAGCACAGAGTCCCCATATTGGTGATGACCAGGTCTAGTATGTTTTCACCTTTTGTGGGGGTGGTGACTAGTTGTTCCATAGCATTAGAGTTTATAAATTCCAGGAATCTTTGGGCTAGGGTGTTGGGGCTTGAGTAGTGCTCCCAGTCTATGTTTGGGTAGTTGAGGTCACCCAATATAAGGGTGTTTGGAGAGATCTTCAGATTCTCCAGTGTTCTCAGGAAGGCCGAGTGGGATTCCTGATTTTGAGAGGGTGGTCTGTAGCATTCTACAAACTGAAAGGCAGTTTTGCCCACTGTTAGTTGCACATGGATGGTTTCCGATGCTTCGTGCAACTCCACTAACCTGGAAGTGTGGGTATCTTTTATGAATATGGATACTCCCCCTCCTTTTGTGGTTCAGTCCGAGTTTTGGGGCCGAAAAGCATGATATGAGGTATAACCTGGTAATGCTGGGGTGCTCTCTGGAGCCTTGATCCAGGTTTCTGTTACTGCACAGATATCGATGTTCTCCATACTGAGGAGGGTTTCAAGTGAAATTCAAAATATATTTATATATATGGTTTACCTTCAAATTGTTGATTGCACATAGTCAAATGTGCACATCATTGACAAATTTCTGCAAAATCCATATTACCAGATTTCAGAATGCTGAAATTATACCAAACAGTGATATTTCCGACTGCTCCACACCTAAAAACAAGCTAATGTGGGTGAAAAAGGGGGGATGAGATTTTGCAGTTCGGAATTACGGTGTTCCAGTTTTTCAGAATTCAGAGTATGGAGTTCGTTTAAGTTGACTAGACGATGTGACAGTCAACATTTTGATGGTAAACCTATATATATATAACCTATATATATATATATATATATATATATATATATATACAGTGGATATAAAAAAATGTACATACCCCTGTTAAAATGCCAGGTTTTAATGATATAAAGAATGTCACCACAATAAATCATTTCAAAACTTTTCCCACCTCTAATGTGACCTATAACCTGTACAATTCAATTGAAAAACAAACAAATCTGTTAGGGGAAAAAATATAAAAAATAAAAAACATACAATATGCTGGTTGCATAAGTGTGCACACCCTTAAACTAATACTTTGTCTGAGGAAGTCCTGTAAGCCAAGCAAAGATCTGAAGGAGACTGAATATAGAGACAGAACTTTTAGTCAATCAGTGAAGGACAGGGTATTCATGCCCTGCATTCTCCTGGTGAGTAACCTTTGGGGTGTTCCAAATGTTCCAAGTATTTGATTAGATACATGCCAATGGGGGCATTGTATTTAATGATGGTTCGATAAAGGCTGAGAAGAGTGCTACTATAACTTCCTTTTGACTTGGATGTCATGCCCTTACCTGTAAGTTGGGTGACATAGAATGATTTTCTTATTATCTTAGTTACATGTTGGTCAAAGGTCAGATTGCTATCTACATATGTTCCCAGATTGCTTACTGCTGGGTCAGCTCTTAGGGGTGTTTTATCGGTGGAGTAATTTACTTGGGTTGACAGTTTCCCAAAGGGCATTATAATCCATTTTTAGCATTAAGTTTCAGGCCACGGCTTTGGCACTAGACATTTGCCTGTGTTAAACCCACTTGCAAGATGTTGTTGAATTGGAGGGAATCTATAATAGCTCCCAATTTACACTCCTTATCCACAACCCCACCAGAGGCAGCAATATCCTAGACCTGGTCATTACCAACATGGGCAACTGATGTTCCACACCAGAGATCAGTTCCTCATTGGTCAGATCCAACCACAAGCTAATCACCCTAGACATCCACATCCCGCCCCCACCCCCCACCCCCATTAGGGAAACCAAAAAATTTCTCCAAAGCCAACTTCACACTTCTTAAGACAGAAGTGGCAAACTTCACGACACCCATGCAGACAATAGTGGTACGACTGTTGAATCCTACACAAATGCACTTTATAAGCACTTACACAAGTGCATGGATTGCACAATCCCTAACAGAACAAAGATACTATCCTCCAAAAAAAGGTAGCCAATCTGTTGGTCCCCTGCCATAAACAAACTCTACAACAGAAGAAAGAAACTGTTGCAAAAAAGAGTAAAATCCCATGACTGGAGGAACTCACTGATCTGCCTCAGTAAGAAGCTGAGATCCCTCATAAAATCCTCCAAAGCTAGTTACAAAATCAAAATCGCCACTGATTCTAAAGACAACCACAAAGTATTCTATAGCTATGTCAAGAATCTCAATGGCAATACTCAGATCTGCTCTGAGTTACAGTGCAATGGCACTAAATGTACAGAACTAACTGATATTGCCAACATCCTGGCAGATAGGTTCAGTGCTAACTTTACCCCCTCTCACCCCCTAAAGGGCCCATCTCTATACCGGAAGAATGCAAAGTTCCTGTAATCATGGCTGCACATGTAAAAAACACACTCTCTAAAGCCAAGAACACAGCATCCATGGGACCTGACAACATCCCAGGCTGCTTTGTACACAAACTACAGAACAAACTGGCACCCCACCTAAGTACCATGTTTAATCATAGCCTTACCTCAGGCTTTGTACCCACTGAATGGAGCACAGCAATGGTCATCCCACTCCACAAAGGGGGAGCCACCATGGACCCCGGGAACTACTGCCCCATTAGCCTGATGAGCTTGGTCTGCAAGGCTATGGAATGTATCATCATGGAACTTATAAACAATGACATTGGTAATCTCCAAACTCTGGACCCCACCCAGTTCGGGTTTGTACAAGGCAGATCATGTCTTCTAAACCTGACAGACTTCTTTGAAGTGTTTCCAAAGTCGTAGATGAGGGTATGGTGGTTCACACTGTCTATCTAGATCTTGCCAAGGCTTTTGACACCATCCCCCACTCTGGAATTATAGATAAACTCACTAAACTAGGTATAAATCCCTATGTCACAAGATGGGTTGGCAACTGGCTCACTGACAGAACCCACACTGTGAAAGTAGCAGACTCCAAATCTGACTTCAGACTAGTGACAAGTGGAGTACCACAGGGTTCAGTCCTGGGTCCTCTCTTGTTTGGTATCTACTTCTCTGAAGTACAGGCTAACACAGAAGGTCTTTGGCTAACGAAGTTCACACATGACTGCAAACTAGGAGCCATAATCGAAACTCCTAACGATGTAGACATCCTACAAAAGGGCCTCACTGAGACAGATGTCTGGTGTCAAAGCCATGGCCTCAAGCTCAATGCCAAAAATTGCATTGTCATCCCTTTTGGTAAAAACTCTGTACCCATGAACTACCACATAGGTGGTAGTCTACTTAACACCGCAAGTGGGATAAGAGACCTTGGGACACAGGTGGACAGTAGTCTCTCCTTTGATAATCACATCATCACAGTAGTCAAGAAGTCCTTCTACATGGCACACCTCATCACAAAAGGTTTCTCATCCAGGAAAAAAGAGGTAATTGTTCCCCTCTACTCATCACTCATTAGACCCATTATAGAATACAGCTCCCCTTTTGGTAAGTACCTCACAAGACATCTGCAACAACTGAAAAGGCTGCAGAAATACCTCACAAAGAGGATTAACAGCCTTAAACAGATGCCCTACGCAGACCGCCTCAAAAAACTCCAGCTTTACTCCATCGCATATCACCTACTCAGAGGCGATCTCTGCCTAACATACAAAGCTATGTCAAACCCAGAGCTGCTGGACATGCTCCACTTAAAGAAATCCCAATCCCTCCAAGCTACATACTCTAGGGAACTAAACCTTGTCACCACAATAAACAGAACATGCTGGAGGGATAGATTCCTGTCCCAGAGACTTCCCATACTCTGGAACAAACTACCTATCTATATCAAACAAAGCTTCTCATTAGCACTCTTCAAGAAAAATCTTGATGATTGGATGGGAGATAGGAAATTCACCCCAGGGATCACTTCTGTGGCTCTGCTCAACAGGGGTACAGGAAAATAATTGTCTTGGGTGGCAAAAGCCAGGGTACCTTTTTGGCTAGGCTTATTTAGGCAATAGGGCCAATAGCCCAGTACTTACCTATGAATCTATGGTGAGCCAGAGGCCTTGAACATTAGCCTTGACTTCCTAGAAGTAGATGCCAAACAGGAGCAGGCCTAGCACAGACCCCTAGGGTACTCCACTGGTGACTGGTCTCTTGGTGGAGGTGGATCCTGTCTGTGAGCTAGTTGGCAATCCAGTGAGTTATGTATGTTTTTGTACCTAGCTCAAGAGAGCTTGTCAAGAATGCCTAAGTGGGGTATTATAGTGAATGCCTTAGCCAGGTCAAGATATGCAATATGCACTCTTTTACCATTGTCCGTGGTCTTGGCATCCCTGTCAAAGAAGTCTACCAGGTTAAGCAGGCATGAACTTCCCTTACCAAAGCCATGTTGAGATAGGTCTAGTGTCTATAGGTTGCCAATGTTCTTGCTTATCATTTCCATTATAATTCATTCCATGGATGTGCATATTAGGCTTGTTAGACTAATGGATCTGTAGTCCCCTGGGTCAGTTGATAGTCCACCATTGCACTGGGGAATGACTGCAGCAGTCCTCCATTCACTTGGAATATAGATTGTTTCAAGGCTGTCATTGAAGACTGCCTCAAGTAGTCCTGATAGGTCATGTTTTAAACTGTTCAGTAGGCAACCAGGGATGTTGTTGTTACAACACATGGAGGCAGTGTTCTTGGCTTTAGCAAGTGCTGCCAGCATCTGGTCCCTGCTGATTGCTGGGGGAATTTTGTTGGAAGAGATTACACCTGGTGGAGCTGGGAAGGGGGGATGAAGTCTGAGGTGAATTTATCAGCCAAGAGATTTGCTATGTCACTCTGATAAGTGAAGGTGGCACCATTCACTGCAGTTCAGTACACTGCTGTGTTCTGTCTCTAATGTTCCAAACATAGCTGAAGAAAGGATTCTAATTGCCCTTAGCCTGCAAGGCTATCCTGACCTCATAGTTGGCCTTGTTGGACTTAATAAGAAGGGAATTGGTCTTCCTTATTTTGAACATGAGTTTTCTTCTTTTCTGTTTAATAATCTGTTCAGGTGAGGATTCTACCAGTGGGGATTGCTTTTACTGTTTGTTTTGATGTTATTTCTGGTAGATATGGTAGCCTCTATGCAGCCATTCATATATTTGTATAGTGTCTCTGTAAATATTTCTGTATAGGTAACTGTGGTCTCAGGGTTGCAGGAGCCTTAAATTTTGACAGACTGTCCCTTAATAAGATGTAGTTTGCATTTGAATAATTCCTGTTACTGAATTTTCTGGTTGATTTTTACTTCAAATGACACAGCTGTGTGATCCAACCTCACTAATGAGGACGTGACATGGGGGGGGGTGCAATGCTCTGCCATGTTGATGAGTACTAGATCCAGCTGTTTGATCCTCTGGTTGGACTATGCACTACCTGTTCCATGGTGCTTGTGTTAATAAAGTCCACAAAGCATTGTGTTTGTGAGTTTAAGGGATAGTACATTTCCCAGTCTATACAGAAGTAGTTAAAGCTACCCATGAATAGGATGTTTTGCTTGGATGGTAAGCATCTCTAGTAGGTTTAGGTAGGAGTCTGAGACTATAGGGGCATAGATGGTAACTTGTAGTTAGCCATGATATGGTTTAGAGACCTTATCTGTGTGTGCGCTCTATGGCATCATCCTGTTTAACCAAACTGGAGGTATGTTTGTTGCTAATGTAGAACAAGACACCTCCACCTTTAGCCCCAGTCTGTGTTGCTGTTGGTCTAAATGTGTAGAAGGCACAATAGCCTTGCACTTCTGAAGTATTTTCTATGGCTTTAAACCAAGTTTTGGTCGTAGTACAGATGTCTACATTCTCTAGATTGAGGAAGGCTTGAAAGGTGTGGAATATTTTGTTTAGGCTCTGAGCACTGAGCAGTAATACCTTAATGTTGCTTATAGACTTTTGATAGTTTTGTCTTTTGGCATTGCCTACAAAAGGCTCTAAGGTGATTGATTAAGTTTTAGCCAATACCAAAAAGCAGGGAGGTGACAGGTGCAGCCCATCCTTGGCAAACAACATGGTATCTTGACCATGTCCTTCCATCCTTCCATGCTGACAGACATTGGATCCCCCTGGGGTGACACCATAAACTAAGACAATTATTAAAGTCAATTATTTTTATGTTAATATTGTGGCATCATCCTTGCTGAAGGTATAATGCTGCTCAATGCAAGGCTCATACCTGTCTGTGACACATATTTCAGGAGATCCATTATATCTCTTTTCATATAGTCTGATGAGGTGTGACTCAGGTCATTTACACCCAGATGGACTAGGATAAACCCATCTTGGTACCGGGGGGTGCAGTAACTTGAGTGTGTGCATGATATTGTGGATCCTGGCTCCAGACAGGCAAACTAACCACTACCTTCTTCTTGTCTAACCTGGTGAGTGGGGCATCTGTGTGTGTCACACAATGGAGACTCCAATCAGAGAGTATTAGGTAAAATATATACTTGTCTTATGGGCTTTGATCTTGGGGAATAATTGGGTGTAGGCTTATGTGAGATGTTTGGTATTTTTGATGTGTGCTTTAGTGATTGTTGAGGAGCTGTGTTGCCATTAGGTGGTTTTGGAAGTTTTTGAGGAAGGTTTCTTTTGAGACCCTCAGCGTAACACAATTTGTATGTATCATGAGCAGTGTGTGTGTGAGGGATGTAGTGTGGGTATTCCTGGCAACTTCATTTGTATGCAAGATTTTTGTCTCCAAGGAGGTTGCATATTTTCATGTCTCATATAACATGGTATTTTCTTTAATGATTAACTGGTTGTCTGAGCACATGAGACAATTGCTACATTGCCTTAGGATGCCCATATCTACCAAGCTGGCCACAGAGATATTTGGAAATTGCATACCCATTTTGTCTGGTCCTGTAATAGTGTGGACTGTTTAGGGTTAAGGCTTGGGTTTTAACAAGGGTCTCCTAGGATAGTTTTTGAGGTTAAGGGCCAGATGATATATAGTGATATGATATGGTAGTGCTACTTGATACATAAACTAGTTGCTTGGGTTAGATCAAGATGTTATACAATGCTGATGTGGTAGTGCTGTTTGATGCACAAGCTAGCTGTTCTAAGCTTATTTCTGCACAATGCCACACTGTTTAGCAGCTTTTGGATCTAATCCTAACTTTATAGGGAAGGTTTACTGTTTAAGCATTTGCTACTGTACAGGGCACTGCTAACCACTGCTCTGTGCCAGCTTGCCTGATTTATAGCAGACAAAACAGCTTGAAACTGACTCCTGTGCCCTCTAGCCAATAAAGAAACATACTTTGAGTTTCTTGGACTGCTTTCCAACTCGGAGAGACCAGATAAACACCTTCTGCCACAATATGAATGATCCTGGAATTTCTTATTGTAAAAAGCACAGCAAAATCAGCTTTCACATGCTGATTATATAACAAACGGCTACAAAACAACTAAGTCCCTGGCTAATTCACCCTTCTCCAAGAAGATTTTGAAGTACACAGAACTAGAAAAGCAAACAGAGAAATTACTATTTGTGCTACAACATTAAATAAATGCTATAAAATGCACACACATTATTGATTACTGTATAAAGAAAGAACAAGTGCAATAAATCAAGAAAATATTCTTATCTTAGCCCGAATGCCTCTGGATGCAGTTGAAACACTTAAAAAGTGTTACAGATTTCTTTGTAAGTGAACAAAGAGCCTTACAAACTTGCTTGATTTGAACTGTAGAAAAAGCTTGTTATTCTGTTCTCATAATACTTTTATCACTGTATACTTTACCATAACATTCTGACATACATAATTGTTTTTGTGCACTAAAACCAATAAAAAAACATTTTTTGAGGAAAAAAAAGAAGTGTGTGTGAGTTGTATGACTACCAAATATTATAGTGCAGTGCTGTTTGTCTGTTCATAACAGTGCATCCTTTGGACAACTTTCAATATATCTAACACCAAAATGTTTACTTAACCCAAACTTTCTTTCTATCAGTCATATGTCACTCAGAGGAACTGCTGTCTTCTATGCTTTTCTACTGGAGTCTGAATTTAAAGGAAAATTAAAAAAATGCCATACCTGCTACATGCATATCTGATTTCATTGTCAATAACATCTGTGGACACATACTTTTCAGTCTGCCACACATTCCTTACCAGTAGTTGCATTTCCCTTCTGTTGTTACATACAGTCTCCAGTTGTTCTCCAGTTCTCTAAGTAAGATTCTCAGGTTCCACCCATCCCTGTTTCTCATCAAATGCATGTTGTTTCTATTTCTGACTGATTTCTGGGTGTTATTTTAGTACCCAAGTCTAGATCGCCCAGTATCCTCTCACATGAATCACCCAGTGAACAGGCGTATGAAAATAACATTTGTATACCTACCCTGCCTCCAGTGTAAACCACCTGTTTCAAGTCTGGAACAACCAGCACCCTAAAGGCAGCTTTTGCTCAACAGAAAATATAATCACCCTTATCCAGACCATGAAAGACTAATTACCAGGTGACCTAAAGTGACTTGTCGACATTCTTATATACATTGTATTATTTGATGGATCAAGTGCTACATTTTATTTTCTCATTTAGCCATCCTTACATTTTCGGGCATTAAATAAAAAAAAAAGAAAAAGTTTTGTAAGCTTTTTAGTAAACCATCGCCCCCCAAAAAAATCAGCTTTTTCTATTGTGGCATTATCCTTGGGTAACGTGCAGTATGTCCATAGATTTTTATGGGGTGTCTTTGCACATGCTCAGAACAGTGCCCATTAAGTCTATAGGTGCAAAACATGGGGTCTATATTACAAGACCAAAAGAGCAGAACCGCGAACACCTAAAGAGCGAAAAAACAGAACCTCGAAGTGCTGTTTGTCAGATCGCGGTACAGTGAAGATTGGAATATTTGCCCTTTCCTCACTGTAGTGTGATCTCAGAGATGGAATATATATTTAGTGGGGGGGCACAGCCCCCCACAATAGCAAGTTCGAGTTTCCCGGTTTTTTTTTTTTGCTCTTTAGGCGTTCGCGGTTTTGATTTTTTGGTCTTTTAATATAGACCCCAAAACATGTTCTTCCATGCACTAACATCACGGAGAAAAAAACAGAGAACTCAAATTCAGTGATAACATTGCAAGGAAACTGGGTACTTAAAAGTACTTTTTTTAAGAGAAGACTTAACTAAAAACATTATTTCATGGGGGAAAGGACTGTTCACCAGTTTATGCATTACGTTTTGTGTTGCAATAAGTATACAATAATCAGCAAATCACTTTTACTTCCAGACTAATAGAAAACCAAAAAAGGATGAGAAATGCGGCATCTGCCTGTGAAATATATATGCCCTATCTTATACAATATGTGTGGATGACAGTAGATATCAGGTATACAGAACAAGTTTTTTTTTCCATCCAGGCCAGATATAATGCCTGTCTTGACATAAACATTCAACAGTGTACATGTTTTACTGAAACTCTTGTCCATTCTCTTTCCAAAACTTAATCTTCATAAATATCATCACCACATCAGCAATATTATAAAGATATTAACTGTTGTCAGTTATCACCCCACCATAAAACCAAGGGGACAACCAGCAGGGACACATTGTACTTATTCCTTGTCACTGTCATTCACTCATCTTAAAATTCTGCCTCCTGTGCAGATCAAACTCCTTTGGTCACTGTTTCTTTACAGAATAAAAGAGGTAAGACTTACTCAGGTGAACTTACTATAAATATATGTGTAAGACCATCTGAACTATAGCAGTTCCTACACCCAAATAAAATCTCTGCTGGAATGCAACCCATAAAACACTACCTACGTACATGTGTAATAAATACAGCTAGCAATGACATGATTAATAACGCCATTAAACAGATTAATATTCTAATGCAATGAATATTTTATGGAAGTGTTTTCTTCTGAAGAACTGGATAAAAAGAAAGCCTATCACTCAGACCATAACCGAAAATTGTTTTTTTTAAGGTTATATTAAAAATAGATCCTTTCGGTCACAGATAGCTGCCAGTCTGATTCCACAATTACATCATTTGCCTTGTCAGTCAAAAGCCTCATTTCGTCAGAAACCAAAGCTTCTCTAACAGAGCTTGTGTTTCACTGTGATTCATTGAGTTACATTGTGGCAAGGTTACAAGTGGACAAAAGCATACATATGTAATCTTGCCCTGATAAAAAATTAAACATAAAAAATTTATTTTGTAGTGAAGCAATCCCCCCACACACACACACAGCTGCACAGCCATAGATAAAAGGGGAAAAGCAGTGAATCACTGCCAACACTGTAACAGAAATAGTACCAGCTATGATTTTATTTGAGCGCAAATTAGGAATCACAGTTACAACCTATCTAGCTGTAACCAATAAGCTCTAATCATGTACTCAGTTTGCTTTATTTTTTTTTTCTGTACTGGGGTAGACCACTAATCAGATCTGACCATTTGCAGGTATTGCAAATTTCCCTTCAGCCACCATTTGCCTACTATGTGACTCTTACCAAGTCACTTAACCAGACATTGCTCTGTGACATTTGGGAAACTGGGTTAGGCTCCTTAATAATCTCCTTGAATGTATACCTGGTAATTATGAACCTTCGTCACTAAATTGGTTCACAGTTATATACAAGGCTAATGACTACTAGAGCTTTTAGAAGCCTAGCCGTGCAATCCAACCCAGTTATGTCCCTATCTATCATGGGGGTTTATTAGGAGTGGATATGTTAGTTAGGAAGTTTTTAGAGGTTATGTGGGACAAGGTACGTTGGTTTAGGCATTACTGTGTGCCTCTGTCTATCAGAGACATGAGGGCCAGACCCGGGAAAAATTTCCAATTTACCATCGATTGTAATACTTAACCATCAGTAAGAAAACCATGTAAATGTTAGTCACTGACTATAAATGCTTACTTTATCTATAGATCAGTGAGAGCTGGGAGATGTAACAGCAAAAAACAGTAATGAGTTATGCATTTTTGATATGTGACACCAACGTTACACTTGAGTCATGGTACTCACACTTCTTTTCAAAAGTATTAGAAAGTTTGTAAAATACAGCTTTTTGTAAAATTAGAGGTCATTCCATTGAAGCATAGTTTATCCATATTTTCAATTTGAAAGCAAAATAATATTTGATAAACTTACAATCTTTTGTAAAACATTTACTTTTTCTAATCAATTTGATGGCAAAATTCTAACAATATATTAATAACAACATAGTAAGCTAACAATTAATGGAATTTTATAGCCGAATTAATATCTTTGGGTGATATTTCATAAATGTAGTGTGCCATGGATTAATCCACATGTGTTGTTGTTGTTCTTTCGGCTTTTCCCGGTTAGGGGTCGCCACAGAGAAACTTCGGTCCGCTAATGATTGGCAGTTGGTTTTTATGGTGTCAAGTTGGCAGCCAAATGCCCAGCCTTCAACGAAAGCACGCCCATTCAACGCATGTCTTTCGAATGTCCACTCGACCACAGGGAGGACATGCAGACTCCACACAGAAGGCACTCCCAACCCAAGCCGAGAATCGAATGGGAGAGCCTCTTGCTGTGAGGCAACAACGCTACCACTGCACCACCGTGGAATTTAGGATTAATCCACATGTGTATTAAATAATATACAAATTCAAAAGAACAACATGAAATATTGCAATTAAAGAACAATAATAATAAAACAAGTTGTATTAAGTAAAAAAAAAAACATGTTTGAAACATAAATCCTATAATAAAATCATGGAGTAGTGCTTGTATGCCATAGAAGGGTAAGCAAAAACCCTTTGTGTTTTGTGGGACATTTCCACAATGGAGTAAGATGCAGACAGTGGTCATGTTTCATTGTATACCACTTGTATACCACTAGAATCCCAAGCACCTACCCTTGTGATAATTAACCCTTAAGATCGTATGCAATTCCCAAAGCCAGAACCACCAGAGACAAACTTGCTCTGAGAAACCTACAGGACAACAATGGTGCTGCACTTGTTAGCACAGCAGTTTCCCTCCTCTTTAATTTCAGATTACAAAGGGAAGCAACAAAGAAAAGGGGAAAAACACCTCCATTGCATGGTATGAAAATTCCTACTGGCAACCCAGATCCCAACAGTACAGGCAAACCTGCTACCTCATACAAACCTGAACCCCCCCCCCCCCCACAGTAATGCTGGTGAGCTCCCACCAGTGAGTGCATGCACAGGACTAGATCCCCTGATTAGCATAATATGGTAATGAGTCCAGTTGCCATTATGACAGTTGACTGTAAATTCTTTATGAATCGCAGTCAGTCAGGTCAGCAAACAACAATGCACTGAAATGAAGCAGCTTGGGCATGTGCAGTAAACTTTAACAACTAGTTGCATCCAGCTGCCTGGTGAGGCACACTGTCAAAAGGTAAAAGATAAGTTAAAATGACTTACTTTGTTTCCCTATATTGTGCTGTCAAGCTACACGTCACTGACATCCCAAGCACAAGAATACCTAGTGATTTTTTAGAGGACCAGGCACATCTGCTCAGCATTGAAAAAAATGGGATGACAATGTGTTCCCCAGGGTCTATTGTTATTCAATCACTGTATTTCCCAGTTATATACTAAATGTAAGCTGTACAGTGCTTTTATGGATCTGTTCCCTATTTTCATGAATCTCATTTTTAGTTCAGATGCATACCTCTCAACTGTCCAGATTTTCGCAGAATGTCCAGATAGTTCACTCATTTTTTTGGTCTGTTTCTCATAAAATTTGTGGTTTTCTGGCAAATCACTGGGGTGATCTGAGGACTGAAGTCACCAAATAATAACACCCATATGAGTTTCAGACTTCAAATCAATATCTGTTACTCTACCAACCTTCTAAGCTAATAAGAGCAATATTTAAAATATGTCCCTATTTTTGAGCCTTTGTCCCCCCATTTTGTTAGGCTTTGTCCAGATTTCTTGAACTAAGAAGTTGAGAGGTATGTTCAGATGAGCTGTATAAACTAAAAATCAATAATTGTTTAATATCTGCATTGCGTTTTTTGCAAGCTAAATATGTATCACAAGTAAGTATTATTATTTATTTATGTATTTATACATTTTTATTTATTTGTGCTTTCCTTACTTAGGTTAGTCCCTCTAGACACATGGCATATTTTTATTTTATTGTTTTTTATTCTGAATTGTTAACAAGTATAGACCAGAGTTCACTGATTGTTATTTGTCCAGGCCAGAGAGGAAATTCCATGACACTTTTTGGTAAGTTCCACGACACCTTCAGCATTCATTTTAACTTCCTAACTCAGATATATAGGACCTGGTTTAACTTCTTACCTAAAGGACAGCTCTTTAGAATCAGCACCCCCAGTAGGGCCCTTCATTGTCAGTATAAGAACATGAACGTTTCTGCTGTTGGAAAAGAACCAACATACTTCTGATCTTCTAAGTATCAAAGGCAAGCATAAACCTTTTGAGATGAGTTTGTAAAAGTAATATTAATTAGATTAATTATTTTATGAAAGTTTGCATCATGATAATATCTGGACATTTTGATTTCTGTAACAGATTTTAATCCATTTAACTAAATGAAATATATAGTATAGTATAGTTAAGCAATAACCCAGTCATGGGTGTGGGTATAAGAGGATTTGCCAACAGTTGGCATTATTTGATCGTAAGGATGGAACCCAAGTGATTAAACAAGGCCAGCCATGGGTAAATCCTCATAAACCCACACCTACTTTTTGGTTATTGCTATTATACAATGACATTATTTAAGAAAGAAATTGTTTAGCTTTCTTAAATAACGTCATTGTATAATGGTGTTGCAGGGTTCCTCCTCATTGTTTCCTATTCTTCCGTATTTTTTGATGTACCGTGCATGTGTATGGGACTTTTGTTCCCATTCTTGCATACTACAGCAGTGCTGTTCAACAGAAGCAGTGGAGAAAAAATAATCTCTGTTGTTGTTTTTTTGTTTAAATATGAGGCAAAAATGTGTACATCCTCCAAAAATTTGACTGTTCAGAGGTACGACAGTCTGCCGAGACAGCACAGAAATACAAGGAAAATCAGGTATATTTCTGTTTCTTTAGTTTTGCAGAACATACCTGATTTTTCTTGCATTTGGTCTGCCATCTATAGCATATATAAGTAGAAAAGTCTGGCCACTCAATGGTACTTTATCGGCCAGATTTTTTCTGTTGGTATATGCTCGATTTACAACTGGCATGCTGGCTGGGCTGTCGAACCAGCGTGCACATTTTGCATAACAATGACCTGTCATTGTATAATATACAACATTACACTATCTTATACTAGAAAGGCTTGCAATTATTCAGAAATGTGCACACTGATTGTACAGTCCAGTCATCCTGCCAAATGTAAATCCAGCATTGCTCACAGAAGTTCCATAACCAGTAACTGTACTGAAAATAACTAGGCTCTGACAAAAATAAGCATAACCACTATCAGTGGCAAACAAGCTGCTGTGATACTTATTTTTAACATAGCTCCCAACATCTGAACATCACAGCCCCTGCTTTTAATCTTCTGTTATGTTTATATTTCTGTTATATTTTAATAGCAAATGCATTACAACATACATTTAAAAAACTCAAGGTTTGGGATGCCAGGAGTGTAAAATGAGCATACACAGTCCTGACTCCCTCAAAAATAATTAAATAATTAAATAATTAAATAAATACATACATAAATAAATAAATAAATAAAGAAGCAACAGAAACTGTTATGCACTGTGCAAGGTGAACTTCAACACACAGAGTTCATGCTCAGTATGTCATTTAGACAAGCGCTACAACAAATGAGCCATGGATCAACACTAAAATATATATATATATATATATATATATATATATATATATATATATATACAATAACATTATTTAGAATATTTTCTTAAACAATGTCATTGCATAATAGTAATATTTCATTATTGTATATGGGTAATGCAGGCTTTGCCCATGTTTAGCTTTGTTTGTTCACTTGCGCTTTACCCTCATGATCAAACCACACTAACTGTGGGCAAAACACCCAGTCATGTACTATTTCTGAAGTATAGTCTGGGGTAACACAGTGGAACATAGCACAGCATTGTACAGCATAGTGCAGTATGGTGTGGTGTGGTGTAGTATAGTATAGTATAGTATAGTATAGTATAGAAGAGTACAGTATAGCACAGTACTGTGTAGCATAATATAAATTTAGAGATGAAATTTTCATAACACTATATAATTTATGTAATATCCTTATATTCTAAGCACCTCTAAAGATTCTTATTTCATAACTAAAATTATTTATTATTTTCCACTTTGGTCAAGTTATGTAAAATGCTGACCTTAAAATAATTTGGATTATACGTAAATTTTTGACTTGCATGTCTGACCATACCAGTAAAAAGAAAATTTACCTCAAGTTAGCATTTTCCCACAGTAAAGACAATCAGATTTGAGAGCACAGTATTACCCTGGAAATGTTGAAATATAAAAAGGCATGGTTGCCAACTCATTTAAAAAAAGACTAGTAAGCAAAACTAAAAGCATTGACTTTGGTTTTATGTTCAGTTATTAACTGAAAAAGCCATATTTCTATAGCAAATGATATGAAAGTATTTATGGGAGTTGTGTGACAGAATTGTATGTGTTTTCATGCATGTCTGCTTGTGATTGCTTACATACTCTGAGGCAACCACAAAGGAGTATCTCCTTCTACTCTGAGATTTAACAACTTCAGAAATAATTACGTTTAGTAGGGGATGGCATATGGGAGTTTGACTCTCATAGAAAGTTATTGTTTATGTATAATTTTCTTATATATAATTTTCTTAACAGTAATCTTGTTTCATTGAAGATATTTGATGTTTGTAGCTTCAGACTACATTTTATTACTGTTGTGTTGATATTGTCATGTTTGGCAATTTTAATTTTGGTTCTCTGATATAAAACATAAAGTGATATTTGTCCAAGCAGGATTTAAGAGACAAAATATTTAATAATAGGGTGCTAGCACTCTATCTTATTTCCGAAGGATCAGTAAAACAAGCTGTTGCTCTCCACACTAGACAGATCGTGAATTTTGTTTATAATTTAAAGTACTACTAAAATATTAACTACAGTCAGTCACTTGTAATATTGTATATGTTATAAATCAGATTTGTAAAGAATGAATGTGAGTAAAGATTTGCTAAAATGAAGATAATAGGCAGCACTGATATAAAGAACCTTTACTAATAACAGATGGGAAAATCTGGCAGTTAGACACAGACTAGTAGGTAGGTTAAATGTAGGTTTTCATTCACTTAAATGGATATCTCAGGATATGTATAACTGTTTAAAACCTGTCTGAGAACCCATATTCTAAAAATATTTTTGAAAGGAGAGTCATGATGGTACTTTCATGCTTAAACCATTTAACTAAATTAATGAGCAAATTCAAAGTCACTGTGTTTTCCTGGGTCTAACAACTAGGAATAAAACCAGAAGGAAATTGTGATGATAATATATGAGTGGACCAGCAATACATTGTAGAAGCTAAGATACTCAAACATTTATTTTAATGTTAATGTTAGTGATTGCCACTATTCAACATTTTCTGTTAAAGACATATCCAGTTATTCTTTGTAATAGGTGTTGTTCTGGACTGATTTGAAAATAAATCCTTAGTAATTTCTTTGATTAAATGATTGCATATTTTTAATAATGGATTTATTAGGAGTTTTTCACATTGTAAATTTTTTACAAAATGTATCTATGTAGTCAGGAAGGGCTACCATTCTACCATCTTCCAGGTAGTGTGTAACGCATGGGGGTGTATCGCAAATGGCTCTGCATTGCACACAATTACCATATCTGGCACACTAGCTCACTCTACTGTCTCTTCTTGAATGGTAGGATGCCCAGTGGTCATCTTGTTTCTAAGTGGAAAAATAAATTATTTTCTTTTTCATTTAAGTATTTATTCATGCTAAATGTATTGCAAAATGCTAATGCACTATTTATTTGTTTTGCCTCCTCCTCCACCTTCTCTCTTTCTTTTTTTAGGTGGTCCTGGATATCCATTGAAGCCATGACTCATGCCACTACTGTAAAATCGAAGGCAGTTGCAAAACAAAACTTCAACACAGCCCTGTCCCAGATACATATTTTCATTGAGAGGTTCTTTGGTGCCTTGAAGACTCATTTTAGGTGCTTTGAGGAGTCTTTGAGTGCTCATCAGTATGGCCCAGGATGCTCTTTGCCTGTTGCATTCTGCACAATATGAACATGCAGCTGTGCAATTAAACAGACAGCATTTAGTTCAGAGCTATGGACCATGATATTCATGTTAGCATTTCTTTTCTTGTAAAAAACACATACAGTATAATTGATGCATGCAGTGATATCTGTGGGCTGTGCTGAGTGGTGCATAGTTGACTGTCACAGTTCATAAGACATTCATTCTCATCTTTAAATAATTATTTTTTTATTTCAGAATAGGTGCTCATATTATTATTTTCAAAGTCATACCTGAGTGCTCACTAACTTCTGTTCAGTTATGTCATAAGGCATCATATAAACAATAATCGCATTTTTAACTGTACATTAACATTGACATGTGTCTGTGAAGGTCAGATTATGAGTAACATAAATGTCAAAATTAATTGCAAATAATGCCACCTGTATCCGGGTCTATTTCACTTACATGAACTCACTAATAATTGAACATCTATTCGTCGACCTCTTTTTGTCAAAGTCACAAATCAGCAAATGGACTTTTCATTGAAGTTGTTCCTAGGGCAAAGCAATGGTTGGTCACCATCTGGAATTTGACCTTTTCCCCACTGTAGTGCGATCTTGAGTTGGTATATTTATTTGGGGGTGTGCAGCCCCCCCACCTGGGTAGGTTTTAAACTTTACAATTTTTTTTGACAGTCACTAGGTTGGCCTACCATTGGTTATCCCTGGGAAAAGTTTCAATGAAAAGTCCGTTCACTGATTTGTGACTTCGACAAAAAGGGATTGAAAAATCGGTGTTCGACAATTAGTGAGTTTAGCTCAGTAATATAAACCACCTGTATTCACCCAGAATATCTAGCAAACCTCCTGGCTAAAAGATTTAGCTCCAATTTTATCTCCCTTTCCCCTCCAGATGTCCCTCAGGAAATACCTGCATCCATAACTCCATCAACTTTCACTAGACAGCAGATGCTGAAGGTGCTCTCCAAGGCCAAGAGCACTGCATTGAATGGTCTCAGTAATATCCCAGGGTGCCTCCTTAATATCATGAAATATGAACTATAGGAATCACTATAAACACTATTAACCACAGCCTGCAAACATGCTTCCTGCCAAACAAATGGAGGAATACAACAGTTATCCCACTGGACAAGTGTGGGCCATCTATGGACCCACAGAATTATTGACCTACAAGCCTGAATAGCCTGAAAAGCAAAGCTATAGAAAGGATAATCTTGGATATCCTAAATAGCACTATAGGTAACCTACAAACATTTGTTTCTGCTTGGTGAAGATGAACACTGATGTGGCCTGCATTAAATCTGTGCTTGTGCTTGTTTCCCCCCAGCTAATTACAGTACTTTCTTGAGAAGTACTTGCAGCCTCATGTGATCTGCCCTTATGTGTCCAGACAGTATCCTGTGCTCTTCTCCTTCATAGGTTCATAGGTAGGTACTAGGCTATCTGCCCGAGGGCATTTATAAGCGTAGCCAGAGTGTGTCAGCTTTCACTACTCCATTGATTAATTAGCCAAGCCTTTGTCAAGGAGAGCCACTGAAGTGATCCCAGGGGTGTATTTTCTGTTACCCATCCATTCATCAAGGTTTCTCTTGAAGAGTATTAGTGAGGGGCTCTGCCTAATGTAGTTAGGAAGTTTGTTCCAAAGCATGGGGAGTCTCTGTGACAGGAATCTATCCCTCCAGCATGTTCTATTTATTGCTGTGGTGAGGTTTAGCTCACTAGAGCAAGTGGCTCGCAGTGACCTGGATTTCTTTAGGTGGAGCATGTCCATCAATTCTGAGTTGGACATGGCTTTGTAAGTCAGGCAGAGATCACCTCTGAGTAAGCGATATGTGACTGAGTACAGCTGGAGTTTTTCCAGTTGGGCTGCATAGGACATATGTTTGAGGCCAGTAATCCTCTTGGTGAGATACTTTTGTGGTCTTTTCAGCTGTTGGAAGTGTCTTGTGAGGTGCATCCCAAATGGGGTATTGTACTCTATGATGGGTCTGATGAGTGATGAGTAGAGGGGCACTCTAACCTCTTTATTTCTAGATACGAACCCTTTAGTAATTAGATGGGCTACATAGAAGAATTTCCTAACAACTTTAGCAATATGATTGTCAAAGGAGAGATTACTATCTACCTGGGTCCCCAGATCTCTTATTACCTCTTCTGAATTAAGGGGGCTGCCACTTATGTGGTAATTCATGGGTGTTTTTTTTTTCCCAGACGAGATGACTATGCATTTTTTGGCATTTAGCTTGAGACCATGACTTTGACACCAGGTGTCCATCTCAGTAAGGCCCTTTTGGAGAATGTCCATGTCAGCCGGAGAGTCAATTATGGCTCCCAGTTTGCAGTCATCAGCAAACTTGGTTAGCCATAGTCCTCCTGTGTTTACCTGTACTTCTGAGAAGTATATGCTGAACAGTAGGGGTCCCAGGACTGAGCCTTGTGGGACACCACTTGTGACTGGTTTAGAGTCAGACCTGGAGCCCGCTATTCTTATCGTGTGAGTTCTGTCTGTAAGCCAGTTGGGAACCCATCTCATGACTTAGGGGTTTATGTTCAGGCTGGTGAGTTTTTCTATAATTCCAGAGTGGGGAATGGTGCCAAAAGCCTTGGCAAGGTCAAGGTAGGCTGTGTGAACTACCTTCCCCCTCATTTATGGCCTTGGTGACTGTCTCGAAGAAGTCAACCAGGTTTTGTAGGCATGACTTGCCCTTAACAAAGGGAAACACAGTTAGCCAGCAGTTGTAGTGATTCAAAGTATGAGACACATAGCACCAAATAAGGTACTAAATAAAGAACTTTATTGGACAGACCGGTTTCGGCAAAAAGATGCCTTCTTCAGTGTGGAATAAATGGACATACAGAATCAATCATGACATACATATTTATATATACCCCCAACCAATAAAATCCATAGTATATTCATGCAAGCCATTAAATAAACATGAGCTGACAGTTAATCTGTAATATAATGGAAATGTATATATATATATATATATATATATATATATATATATATATATAATGAAGGTTACAACATTTGGATAATGGGTTTGAATCAAAAATGATAAACAGTGAATGAGCTGAAAAACCCTATGATGACCATATAATAAACCAAATAAAAACAATAGGTATGTACATGTTTGTAATGCTAGACTAATGGAAAAACACAACTACACAATATGTATAAATTTACTTAATCATGTAGTACAACAAATGTGTAAAAATAATCAAGGCAAAAGAAAACATGAGAAAAGAAAATGATATAATAAATTGATATACATATAAAGTCATATATCAAAGAAAACTCAGATACCAGATTGTATAAAGATACAAATATCTAAAAATAAAATAATGTGATGATAATAGTAACTATGTACATAAACCATGATGAAATGAATACCTTACTAATAAGTGAGAATATATCATTCTTCATAAAAAATGTGGTTATAAATGGTCATTCAGTCCCAGTATTTCTCCTTATGATTAAGTATACTGTGTCATCCTTGGGGGTTGCTTCTATCACCAATAATTCTGTCGATGACCATGAACAAAAATTGGGCTAGCTGGTGTTTCACTACATGACGATAAAGGGCATTAGTTTCTTTTTTGTTCTTGATATCACTTCTATGCTCATTAATACGGGTTCTAAGTGATCTGGAAGTCTGGCCCACATAAAAGGCCAAGCACTGGCAAGTTGCCAAATAAACCACCCAATCGCTACTGCAATTACCAAAAATTTTACAATCAAATACTCTGCTGGTATTTTGACTAGAAAACTGTTTAGTAAATCTAGAAGAAAGAAACTAATGAAGAAAAACATTTTTTATGAAGAATGATATATTCTCACTTATTAATAAGGTATTCATTTCAACATGGTTTATGTACATAGTAACTATTATCATCACATTATTTTATTTTTAGATATTTGTATCTTTATACAATCTGGTATCTGAGTTTTCTTTGATATATGACTTTATATGTATATCAATTTATTATATCATTTTCTTTTCTCATGTTTTCTTTTGCCTTGATTATTTTTACACATTTGTTGTACTACATGATTAAGTAAATTTATACATATTGTGTAGTTGTGTTTTTCCATTAGTCTAGCATTACAAACATGTACATACCTATTGTTTTTATTTGGTTTATTATATGGTCATCATAGGGTTTTTCAGCTCATTCACTGTTTATCATTTTTGATTCAAACCCATTATCCAAATGTTGTAACCTTCATTATATATATATATATATATATATATATATATATATATATATATATACATTTCCATTATATTACAGATTAACTGTCAGCTCATGTTTATTTAATGGCTTGCAGGAATATACTATGGATTTTATTGGTTGGGGGTATATATAAATATGCATGCCATGATTGATTCTGTATGTCCATTTATTCCACACTGAAGAAGGCATCTTTTTGCCGAAACTGGTCTGTCCAATAAAGTTCTTTATTTAGTATCTTATTTGGTGTTATGTGTCTCATACTTTGAATCACTACAACTGCTGGCTAACTATGTTTCTCTTATGGTATTTTCTGGCCATGCGGAACCTACGTGCACAGCATTATGTTTGGTTGCTGCCCTTAACAAAGCCAAACTGGGTCGGGTCAAGTGTTTGGAGGTTCCCAATGTCTTTGTTAATGAGTTCCATGATGATGCACTCCATGGCCTTGCAGACCAGGCTAGTCAGGCATATGGGGCGATAGTTACCATAGTCAGTTGTGGCCCCTCCTTTGTGGAGTGGAATAACTGTTGCTGTGCACCATTCTATGGGCACGTAGCCTGTGGAGATGCTGAGATTGAACAGTGTGTTTAAGTGGGAGGTTAGTTTGTTCTGTAGTTCGTGCAAGATGCAGCCTGGGACAACATCTGGCCCCATTGATGCTGTGCTGTTGGCTTTTGAAAGGGCTGTTTTCACCTGTGCATCTGTGATTTCCAGGACACTACACTTTTCCTGTATTGTTCTGGACCCTTTTGGGGGTGAGAGGGGGGTGAAGTTTGCACTGAATCTATCTGCCAGGTTGTTGGTAATATCAGTGGGTTCAGTATATTTTGTGCTATTTTGCACTAGCTCAGAGCATATCTGTGAGTTGCCACTTAGATTCTTGACATAGCTAAAGAAGGCTTTGTGGTTATCTTTCAAATCCTTGGCTATTTTTCTTTCAAAGTTAGCCTTGGAGGATTTTATGAGGGACCTTAGTTTCTTACTGATACTGATCAGGGATGTCTTTCCTTCTTGGGATTTGCTTTTTTTCTGAACTAGTTTCCTCCTTCTATTGTATAGTCTGTTTATGGCAGGGGTCCACCAGACTGGCTTCCTTCTCTTAGGGGAGTGAGTCTTGATTTTGCTAGGGATGGCATGATCCATGCATCCTTGTAGGTGCTCATAGACTGCATTTGTAAAGGTTCCTGCATTTTGGACACTGTTATTCTTTAGCATAGGGGCTGTGAAACTTACCACCTTTGTCTTAAGTAACATGAAGTTTTCTATAGAAAAGTGTTGTGGTTTCCTTGGTTAGAGGTGGTGGTGTGGTGTGTACATCCAGAGTGATTAGTTTATGGTCTGATCTAACCAGTGATGGGTTGACCTCCGGTGTGGAACCCCTGTCGCCCATGTTGGTGATGACCAAGTCCAATATGTTTTCACCTCTGGTAGGGGAGTTTACCAGCTGATCCAGGACATTTGAGCTGATAAATTCCATGAAGCACTGGACCTGGGAGTTTGTACTTGAGTAGTTTTCCCAGTTAGTGTTAGGGTAATTGAAATTGCCCAATATCAGGGTGTTCGGTATAACCTTCATGTTTTCCAGTGTCTCCAGAAAGGCGGAGTGGTGGTCCTGGGTCATAGAGAGTGATTTGTAGCAGGCCACAATTTGCATTGCAGATTTGCCTGATGTTAGTTGCACATGGATGATCTCGGAGGGATCATGCTGCACCACTAACCTGGAGGTGTAGGTATCCTTGATGAATATGGATACACCCCCTCCTTTTGTGTTTCGGTCCATGTTCTGTGGCCGAAATGTGTGGTATGAGTTGTAACCCGGTAGTGCTGGGGTGCTCTGTGGAGCCTTAAACCATGTTTCAGTTACTGCACAGATGTCGACGTTCTCCATACTGAGGAGTGCTTCGAGTGCATGCATTTTGAGATTTAAACTCCTGGCGTTGAGTAGCATAACCCTCATTTTTTTATTTGTGCTGTTTACAGAGGTGGGTTTGACTTTTGAGCCTTGCCTAAAAAAGGCACTATGGGGGCAGCAAGAGCCTTGGCCAGTATTTGAAAGCCTAGGGGTGACAGGTGCAAGCCATCTCTTGCGAAGCAACGAGGCTTGTTGAGCATGTCGTCCCAGGCTGACAGACACTGGATCTTCTTTGAATGACACCAGAAGCTTAGTCAATTGTTGAAATTGATCATTTTTTTCTTTATACTGAGGTATCATTCTTGGTGAGGGCAGGATGCTACTCAGGGTCAGGGTCATACCTGCCTGGGCTACATGATCAGAGTGCTCTTCCATGTCTCTTTTCATGTAATCCAGGGAGGTATGCCTCAGGTCATTCACACCAACATGAACAATGACAGAGTCATATTTGTACTTGTTCTGGAGTGACCTCAGTGCTTGTGTTATGTGGCGGATTCTGGGTCCCGACAGGCAGCTAACAGTAACCTTCTCCTTGTCCAGCCTAGTGAGTGGGACGTCAGTGTGCCTGACTATTACTAGTGTGTTAGGTATGTTATTTCACCTTAAGGGCTGTGATTGTGCGGTACACTGATTTTGTGTTTTATGTGTTGTCTGGTATGTGATGGGAGGTGCAGGTCTTTTGGGTGTCTACTTTGGAGGTCTATGATACTTTTGCAGGTTTTTATTTAGAGCCTCCAAGTATGACTTTGTGTATTTATGTGCATTTTTTGCCAGTGCTGGTTTAGTATGTCTATGTGAGGCTGGAGGTGTGGTGCAAGTGTTAACCTTCTCCTCATGACTGCCTGTTCCAGTCTTGGGTGGAGAGAGCTTAGCCTCCAGTTTAGCTATATAATTGCATCTCTCGCATATGTTAATGTTTTGTGGTAGGAGGAGAGGGTTGTCTGTGTGCATGAGGCAGTTGTAACATTGCCTGAGGATACCCAGGTTCACCAGCTGGACTGGAGAGTATACCTGAAATTGCCCTTTGGTCATGCCTGAATAGTAGGGTGACTGCTTAGTCGCTTGGTTGGTGAGGGGTGAATAATGAGCCTTGCCTGCTGGGCAATCAAGTGTCGGGGTATATTAGTGCTTGCTATTAGGTCTGAGCAAGTGCTGGACTGTAGGATGCTTTTTAAGTGCTTAGGTTGAGAGGTAGACTACTTTCAAGGGAAAAACTGAAGAGGAGACTTGGTGGAGCCGGGATAAATTTAGCCCTAGCTAACCTGCGCTGCCCGGATGTGCAAAACCATACAAACGAGGTTTTTACAGCAGGGAAATGAAAGAGATAGAAATTAGCCCAAAATGGCCTATAAACTACTAACTTCTGGGCTGGAACCACTCCTCCAGGGACAGATGGCTGTTCAGAGCTCCCTCTCTCACAGGTGAACAGAGAAATCTCCCTCTATCCAAGTAAGCTATGGGCAACTCAGAAAATTGTAACACAGCCCTGAATTCAGCACTAGCCTGAAAACTGGACTATACTAGCTTAGAAAGGTGGGAAACAAGGAAGCATTTTTTTTTAAAAGATAAGGCAAAAATAGTAAAAAATACACTTTAAACAGCTTTAAATGACTACAAACAGTACAAAATACACTTAAAACAGCTTTAGATTACTGCAAGCAACCAGAAAAGACTTTTAAACAAATTACCCAATTAACCAGTAAAAAAAATTCAAAACTGAGCCCTGTTCCTGTAGTGTAGTCTTCAATCAGACAAGTTCTAACTGAACACTATGGCCACTGGGGTGCAGGGGAACCTTCTCCAAAAAAGAAGGCCTGGATTAGTGCTCAAGTTATGTAAACAAAGCTAGATTCAGCAGGCCTGGATCTAGTCTATGCTACAGCAAACAAGGTGCACCAATTTCAGTAAGAAACAGTTCAAATATACAGGCACTATAAGCCTTTAACCAGAAATTCCCAGCTCGGAAGGGCAGAGTCCAGCCTCTCCTCCCTCAAGAGTGCAGACCATGAACCTTCTTAATGTAAAATAACTGGCCTGAAGCCCAAGTGCTTAAACCAGAACTAATACACTTTTAGAATAACAGACACTGATCCTTCAATCAGCAGTTCCCAACTTAGAAGGATGTAAGCTACATGTCCTGCCACAAGAGTGCAGACCACAAACCTTCTTAATGTAAAACAACTGGACTAAAGCCCAAGTGCTTAAACCAAAAGGCTTAGAATGATAGTTACACCAAGCAGTAATAAATACAATTGAGTACTTTTAAGATGATGCAAAAGCAAAATAAAGTAATAAAGTAGGAAGAAACACAAATACAGTAAAAGCAGATGAAAAAAAGTGCAAATATTTTTTTTTGAGTGAGCAAATGAGATGGGCCCAGGAGGAGTATCCAAATGCAAATTTACAAGAGGGGCAGGCAGTTTCAAAGCCACCAAGACTGAAAAACAGAGCCACAACTTCCAGCTAGATAGTAGTCAATGTAACACAAATAAATAAATTTAAATACTGTATTATTTGAAAAAAGTGCAGATAAAGATATACTCAAATTCACTTATACATCCAGTTGATTGCATGTAGGTCTTAGCTGGCCAAAGCTTAGAGTTTAAGCAGTAAATAATCCAAAATGCACCACTTATATAAGGCAGAAACCGAATAACAATGAAGCGAACTACCCCCACTTATCACTGGCTATGCAGGAATTCTAACAAGCATTAACTGAAAAAACAGAGCCACAACTTCCAGCTAGATAGTATTCAATGCAACACAAATAAATAATTTTAAATGCTGTATTATTTGAAAAAAGTGCAGATAAGGATTTACTTAAATTCACTTATACGTCCAGTTGATTGCATGTAGGTCTTAGCTGGCCAAAGCTCAGAGTTTAAGCAGAAAATAATCCAAAATGTACCATTTATATAAGGCAGAAATCGAATAACAATGAAGTGAACTACCCCCACTTATCACTGGCTATTCAGGAATTCTAACAAGCATTAACTGAAAAAACAGAGCCACAACTTCCAGTTAGATAGTATTCAATGCAACACAAATAAATCAATTTAAATGCTGTATTATTTGAAAAAAGTGCAGATAAAAATTTACTTAAATTCACTTATACATCCAGTTGATTGCATGTAGGTCTTAGCTGGCCAAAGCTTAGAGTTTAAGCAGAAAATAATCCAAAATGTACCACTTATATAAGGCAGAAACCGAATAACAATGAAGTGAACTACCCTCACTTATCACTAGCTATGCAGGAATTCTAACACGCATTAACTAAAAAAAACAGAGCCACAACTTCCAGCTAGATAGTATTCAATGCAACACAAATAAATCAATTTAAATGCTGTATTATTTGAAAAAAGTGTAGATAAAGATTTACTTAAATTCACTTATACGTCCAGTTGATTGCATGTAGGTCTTAGCTGGCCAAAGCTCAGAGTTTATCCAAGACTGACTCCTAGTTGAGTCTGGTAAGTCCTAACTAGTATACAAATGGAGGCAGCTATGGTTGTTTGATGTGCCACCATACTCTGCATCAGTGTGATCATGGCACTATCACCTACTCTCTGCTAGTTCCGTGTAATGCTGGAAATCCTCATGTATGCTCTGGAGGACTCTGACCTTTTCCAGCTGACTCTCTGTGACAGTGTTCAGAGTCCTAACAATGTCAGAGCACATTCAGTTTTGGGCATCCAATGCTTCACATGTTTTCTGGGGTATCTTTGACAAATTTCTGCACCTGGTGCCTCTTTCCAAAGGTGTGACTGTAGACACTGTTACCTCTGAATTTCTGCTATCATCCTAAAAGTGTTCATCCGGGTTTGGAGATACTGGTGTAGAAGTACATTGGTTTTCTCCCTGTATAAAATGAAGTGTAATGTCAGCATGTGCTTGAATTTATGATGCACTGTCACTTCCTGCAGAATAAGTATCATGTTGTGGGGGGTTGAGATCCTGCCATTTAACTTGGGGACCATGTGCCACTTTCCTCAAACTGCCTCATAAATATAAAGTAAAAATGTGAAAACGCACCACCAACTGGTAAAAACTTCTGTGGTATGAATCCAATAAATCACAAGCAGTATATATAATCCACAGAAGTTAGCCACGGCACCAAAAGTCCAAAGAACACAGCACAGTCAGTGTGAAACAGATAAATCCAAGTCAGACAAGATCGTAGTAATAATTCACTGACGCAGAGTTCAGCAATAGTCCCAATTTATTAAAAGTTAGCGCTTTCACCTCTCAGGCTTCATCAGACTTCAAAACTATTGTTAACAGTCCAATTTAAATGGCAAACAAATTAAATATATTGGTTGATGTAATAGTGACATCATAATAACAACCAGCTTCAAATCAGCATTATTAAAACCAATAAAACCCATAAAACTCTATATTTATTCACAAAAAATAAAAAAATCATAAAAAACGAAACAGATATAGAAACATAAAAACATATGCAAGGTGGCAAAGAATCTAACAATATTCATTAGATATAGTATTAATCCCTCTCTTGTTGACAGATAACTTCCTACCCTTGAGAACAGGCTTAAGGGGAACTTTGTCATTAAGCCCAGGGAAAACATCTGCCCTGAGCCGAATGATCCATCTTACTTCACATTCTTCAGTATAATTACCTATGTCACCTCCACGAGGATTAGACCTAATATATTGCAAAACAAAGAAGACAAATGAATGTGTAGGACCATTCAAAGAACAATGCTTAGTCAGAGCATTAGACTCAGATCCAGTGCGTATTGAATATATATGTTCTCTTATGCATTCACGTAATTTCCGATTGGTCTTGCCAACATAGGACGCCTCGCATAACACACACCTAGCTAAGTAAACGAAGTTCTCAGACAATTTGTGTTGGTATAAAAAGTATATACCGATCCTGTAACAGGGTGTACAAAAACGTTACTAGTAACGATAAAAGCACATTGTCTGCACTGACGACAAGGTATGGTATTAGCCCGATCATCCATCTGATCTATACTCATCCTATCAAGTGGACGATGACACAAAAGCCGTTTTAGATTCTTCTTGTTCTTAAAGGAATAATTAGGTTTGGGACCTACTACTTCTGCTATCCGTTCATTTAATAATAGGGTATTCCAATGCCTCTCTACAATATGTCTAATCTCAGTTATATCTGAAGTAAAAAACATAGACAACCTCACAAATTGATTCTGTTTATTTAAAGGTAACAGATCAACATTTAAGTCTCTATCTGAAAAATACGGACTCGCTCTCGTCGCTCTCAATGAATCTGTCTCAATCATAGCTTTATCAATTTCCCTCTGACTATACTGGCGATGTATAAACATGTCCCTAAGACTACACATCTCCCGTTGGTAGCCTTCATCACTCGGATTCAACCTCGAAGCTCTCATACACTGTTCCTTGACTACATTATTAAAAACAAAGTGAGGGTGCATACTCTTACGATGCAGCAAAGTATTTTTGTAGCAAGTTTTTCTATGCACAGCAGTGTTGAGTAAACCACTGTCAAATCTTTCAATCTGTACAGCTAGAAAAGAAATACTACATCTAGAAAAATTTACAGTAAACTCCAGAAAAGTAGTTAACATATTCACCGACGATACAAATTCCAACAAACTAGACTCATCACCTCTCCAAATCAGGAAGAGGTCGTCTACAAAATGTCTATAGAAACTAACCGACTGTTTAAATGAATCCAAAGTAAATAAGTTATTATAACACTGCTGTGCATAGAAAGACTTGCTACAAAAATACTTTGCTGCATCGTAAGAGTATGCACCCTCGCTTTGTTTTTAATAATGTAGTCAAGGGACAGTGTATGAGAGCTTCGAGGTTGAATCCGAGTGATGAAGGCTGCCAACAGGAGATGGGTAGTCTTAGGGACATGTTTATACATCGCCAGTATAGTCAGAGGGAAATTGATAAAGCTATGATTGAGACAGATTCATTGAGAGCGATGAGTGCGAGTCCGTATTTTTCAGATAGAGACTTAAATGTTGATCTGTTACCTTTAAATAAACAGAATCAAATTGTGAGGTTGTCTATGTTTTTTACTTCAGATATAACTGAGATTAGACATATTGTAGAGAGGTATTGGAATACCCTATTATTAGATGAACGGATAGCAGAAGTAGTAGGTCCCAAACCTAATTATTCCTTTAAGAACAAGAAGAATCTAAAACGGCTTTTGTGTCATCGTCCACTTGATAGGATGAGTATAGATCAGATGGATGATCGGGCTAATACCATACCTTGTCGTCAGTGCAGACAATGTGCTTTTATTGATACTAGTAACGTTTTTGTACACCCTGTTACAGGATTGGTATATACTTTTTATACCAACACAAATTGTCTGAGAACTTCGTTTACTTAGCTAGGTGTGTGTTATGCGAGGCGTTCTATGTTTGCAAGACTAATCGGAAATTACGTGAACGCATAAGAGAACATATATATTCAATACGCAGTGGATCTGAGTCTAATGCTCTGGCTAAGCATTGTTCTTTGAATGGTCCTACACATTCATTTGTCTTCTTTGCTTTGCAATATATTAGGTCTAATCCTCATGGAGGTGACATAGGTAATTATACTGAAGAATGTGAAGTAAGATGGATCATTCGGCTCAGGGCAGATGTTTTCCCTGGGCTTAATGACAAGGTTCCCCTTAAGCCTGTTCTCAAGGGTAGGAAGTTATCTGTCAACAAGAGAGGGATTAATACTATATCTAATGAATATTGTTAGATTCTCTGCCACCTTGCATATGTTTTTATGTTTCTATATCTGTTTCGTTTTTTATGATTTTTTATTTTTTGTGAATAAATATAGAGTTTTATGGGTTTTATTGGTTTTAATAATGCTGATTTGAAGCTGGTTGTTATTATGATGTCACTATTACATCAACCAATAGATTTAATTTGTTTGCCATTTAAATTGGACTGTTAACAATAGTTTTGAAGTCTGATGAAGCCTGAGAGGTGAAAGCGCTAACTTTTAATAAATTGGGACTATTGCTGAAGTCTGCGTCAGTGAATTATTACTACAATCTTGTCTGACTTGGATTTATCTGTTTCACACTGTCTGTGCTGTGTTCTTTGGACTTTTGGTGCCGTGGCTAACTTCTGTGGATTATATATACTGCTTGTGATTTATTGGATTCATACCACAGCAGTTTTTACCGGTTGGTGGTGCGTTTTCACATTTTTACTTGTTATTATCTCCTTTTTGCACCACCATATGGACATGGCAGGAACGGCTAATGCCGCTAATGATATTGAGCTACCATACAATATACAGGGAGTCGAGACCGAGAACCGGAAGTGGCATCGTTTCCATAGTTGCATTTCCGGTAAGGATAATGCCTTGATGTCATTTGAACCGAATTTGAATGGCGGTAAATGTGACGTGGGGTTTAATGACTCCATGGGTTTATGTGAAGACTTGAATAAGTTGGAACTTGACTTTCTTAAACTTAAGCAAATGCAATTACAACGTCAGCATTTCGAGGTATGTCTTTCTAAGAAAATAGTGCCAAGGGGTTTACGTATTCTTAAGATGCCTACGACTGGGAACTTATATCCAGAACTGTTGTTCAAATGGCAACAGCTTAATCTGGATTTGAGTCTCAATTACATGCGTTTGTTGAATGAGTTTTTTGCTCCGGAAGAGGAGCATTTGAGACAGCATGTTGTTAAACAACAAGAGTATATTTCATCTAGATACCCTGTCAGTAAGACTGAGAAAGAGATGGACAGACTACTTGACAATGTACTAGTATATGAGAAAAAATTACTGGAACAAAAAAAGAGCAAAATCTCCCGAGATGCCAAAGATTTTGGTTTAGGCAATGTCTTTACTTGGCCTAGGGGGACTAATAATTCTGTAGTTGTTGACAATACAACGAACTTTCATCATGTTAGACAATCGGACAATGTTTCTAGTAATATTGTGAATGACATGGTTGATGTTAATGCTATGCGAGGTTCTACTACTGTTCACAATCTTGTTATTACTGACAATACTACCTCTTCTTTAGGAAGTAATGTTACGTTATATACCTCTCCTACCACTGAGAATACTACCACCAGAACCAATTCAGTGAATACCTTTCCTTCTGGTCCTAGTGATCAGGTGGTTAGAAGAAAGGCTTCATCCAAGGTTGATACTTCTACAGCCTTTATAGGACAGAGTAATAATACGTCTGTCCCTTTCCCTATAGAACAGCCACATATGAACAAGAGACAGAGATCATTCAGTCGAGGGAGGCAGAAACGCAAGGGGTCAGGGGGAGATCACTCAGGTCCCACCTTGAAGAAAATGTGGGAGCGGGTAGAGAATTGTTAATAGTTAATCTATCCAGTAGGACTTTAAGTCAATCTGTGGAACAAGTCCTTAACAAGGGACTTACATTTATACCGACTGTGGCTAGTTGTTTAACTGATTCTGTACTAGATATTAAACTGTTTGCACACAATGTTCAATTGAAATTAGATTTTGGTAGTAACATCAGTAATAGGGGACCTTTTATGTTTAAGCCACGAAGTACTTATGTCCCAGTTTTACATCCCCTTGTGGATACTTTCTCCAAATTGCTTGAGAATGATATACATAGTTTGAATGATAGAGTTAGGATACGCCCTAGAAATTTTAACCTTACTTTTTTGCAAAAGAAGGCCCTACAAAGTCTGATAAATGATGATTCATTGGTAGTTAGACCAGCAGATAAGGGTGGACCCATTGTTTTAATGGATAGTTCCACATATATACATGATATGGGGGCTATGTTGCAAGAAGAAGGCTACTATACTCGGATTGATATGGATGGAGTAACTAGAAGAGTGTTTGATGTTTATGGTATGCTTGATGATTTGGTGAGAAGTCATGACATAGACCTTGAGCTATCCCAGTTTCTAAGAGTGGTTAATCCCTTAATACCAATTATACAGGGGCTTCCTAAAGTTCATAAGTCACTGGTGAATCCTCCCCTGCGTCCAATTGTTTCGGGACGTGGATGGCTAACGGAGCCTTTTTCATTGTACTTGGAACATCATTTGAGACCAGTTGTGGACTCTAATATTTATGTTCTAAGGGATACTAAACAGTTTATTTTAGATCTATATGGCTATATCAAGGATATAGGTGTTTAGGAGTCATATATTCTTGTTACGCTAGATGTAAAGAACTTGTTCACTGTCATACCCAATGATGTAGGAGTGATGATGATTCATTCCTATTTGTCTAGACATTCGGATATGGGGAGCAAACAAATAGACCTGTTAGCTTTGTTTCTTGATGTCGTCCTTTGTAATAGTGTTTTCATGTTCAATGGCGATATGTATATACAGAATGATGGCGTAGCTATGGGCACTTCTTGTGCCAATAGCTATGCCAACATAGTTATGGCCAGCTGGAAGGAGGAAAAGTTATTTACTTTGGATTCATTTAAACAGTCGGTTGGTTTCTATAGATGTTTTGTAGACGACCTCTTCCTGATTTGGAGAGGTGATGAGTCTAGTTTGTTGGAATTTGTATCTTCGGTGAATATGTTAACTACTTTTCTGGAGTTTACTGTCAATTTTTCTAGATGTAGTATTTCTTTTCTCGATGTACAGATTGAAAGATTTGGCAGTGGTTTACTCAACACTGCTGTGCATAGAAAAACTTGCTATGAAAATACTTTGCTGCATCGTAAGAGTATGCACCCTCACTTTGTTTTTAATAATGTAGTCAAGGGACAGTGTATGAGAGCTTCGAGGTTGAATCCGAGTGATGAAGGCTACCAACGGGAGATGGGTAGTCTTAGGAACATGTTTATACATCGCCAGTATAGTCAGAGGGAAATTGATAAAGCTATGATTGAGACAGATTCATTGAGAGCGACGAGAGCGAGTCCGTATTTTTCAGATAGAGACTTAAATGTTGATCTGCTACCTTTAAATAAACAGAATCAATTTGTGAGGTTGTCTATGTTTTTTACTTCAGATATAACTGAGATTATACATATTGTAGAGAGGCATTGGAATACCCTATTATTAGATGAATGGATAGCAGAAGTAGTAGGTCCCAAACCTAATTATTCCTTTAAGAACAAGAAGAATCTAAAACGGCTTTTGTGTCATTGTCCACTTGATAGGATGAGTATAGATCAGATGGATGATCGGGCTAATACCATACCTTGTTGTCAGTGCAGACAATGTGCTTTTATTGATACTAGTAACGTTTTTGTACACCCTGTTACAGGATCGGTATATACTTTTTATACCAACACAAATTGTCTAAGTGAGAACTTCGTTTACTTAGCTAGGTGTGTGTTATGCGAGGCATTCTATGTTGACAAGACCAATCGGAAATTACGTGAACGCATAAGAGAACATATATATTCAATACGCACTGGATCTGAGTCTAATGCTCTGGCTAAGCATTGTTCTTTGAATGGTCCTACACATTCATTTGTCTTCTTTGTTTTGCAATATATTAGGTCTAATCCTCCTGGAGGTGACATAGGTAATTATACTGAAGAATGTGAAGTAAGATGGATCATTCGGCTCAGGGCAGATGTTTCCCCTGGGCTTAATGACAAGGTTCCCCTTAAGCCTGTTCTCAAGGGTAGGAAGCTATCTGTCAACAAGAGAGGGATTAATACTATATCTAATGAACATTGTTAGATTCTTTGCCACCTTGCATATGTTTTTATGTTTCCATATCTGTTTCTTTTTTTATGATTTTTTATTTTTTGTGAATAAATATAGAGTTTTATGGGTTTTATTGGTTTTAATAATGCTGATTTGAAGCTGGTTGTTATTATGATGTCACTATTACATCAACCAATAGATTTAATTTGTTTGCCATTTAAATTGGACTGTTAACAATAGTTTTGAAGTCTGATGAAGCCTGAGAGGTGAAAGCGCTAACTTTTAATAAATTGGGACTATTGCTGAAGTCTGCGTCAGTGAATTATTACTACGATCTTGTCTGACTTGGATTTATCTGTTTCACACTGACTGTGCTGTGTTCTTTGGACTTTTGGTGCCGTGGCTAACTTCTGTGGATTATATATACTGCTTGTGCCTCATAAATATAACTATTTTATCTTCATCATCAACTTCAGCACCCATACTGCTGCTGCAGATATCCTCCAGATTTTTTGGTATAGTGCAACGGTTTGATTCTGCTGTTAACCCTGTAAAAAATCAATTGAAAACATTACCAATACTGAAATAGCATACACTACTGTATGCTGAGTAAGGAGGTGAGGAGGACACTTGCCACAGACTTTACCTTTATTGTTACTCTTTGCAGATATAGATGATTCACCTGTTAATAGTAATTGTTGTGAGTTTAATGTAATCATTCCATGTCAGCTTTGAGTTCTCCAGGTAAATATATATTCCTGTTTTTAAACAACCTACCTGAGCAGACAGTTGTTGCTACTGCAATCACTGGTAATAGACAGTGTCCACACCACTTCTGATTATTGCTGTCCCATTATCTTCTGTATCACAGTCATGCTCACAACTGGAAAAGAGATATTCCTCATCTGGTGTTAAAGGGATAAGTGTTGGAGGCCCCTCCCCCAGTACTGGTATGAGCAAATGCATTCTCTCTCACCTTGGCTCTAGCAAGTCCTACCATATCATTTGCCTTCTTCTTGCACTGTATTAATATATGTTTCTTTCCAGCAACCACATTAATGTCCATTACAACTTGAGTCCATACTCCTTCTCAACTTGTTTGGGCCCCTCCTTTGCCAAACAGATGTTTACCACATGTTTGGTGGGCTGTCATGAGGATGAGTTTTTTCTCACAGCTAAAGCTGTCCTTTCTCTACCTTGATCTCTTATTTTGCACAATGATACACAAAAAACTTTTGATGTAATCATCAGTCAAACAACATAACTATGAACGCACTGCCAGCCATCCACAGAAAAAAAGAAAAAGGTGACATAAACCCCATAATTATATATACATGCAGAGTCTCTATGATGATGTAGACTATGATGCTTGTGGATGACATTGTGATTTGCATTGAGAGTAGGGAACAGGTTGATGAGGTCCTGGAGTGGAGGATATATGCTCTAGAGAGGAGAGCAATGAAGGTCAGCAGGACTAAGACAGAATATATGTGTGTGAATTAGGAGGAGGACAGAGGAATGGTGAGGATGCAGGGAGAAGAGGTGGAGAAGGTGGATGAGTTTAAATACTTGGGAACAACAGTTCAGAGTAATGGTGAGTGTGGAAGAGAGGTAAAGAAGAGCGTGTAGGCTGGGTGGAGTGTGGGGAGAAGAGTGTAAGTAGTGATTTGTGACAGACTGATACCAATAAGAGTGAAAGTGAAGGTCTACAAGATGGTAGTGAGACTAGCTGTGTTATATAGGTTGGGGACAGTGGCACTAATGAAAAGGCAGGAGTCAGACCTGGAAGTGGCAGAGTTAAATATGTTAAGATTTGCATTGGGTGTGACAAGGATGGACAGGATTAGAAATGAGTATTTTAGAGGGTTAGCTCAGGTTCGATGGTTTGGAGCCAAAGCCAGAGAGGAGAGATTGGGTTGGTATGGGCATGTGCTGAGGAGGGATGCTAGGCATATTGGGAGAAGGATGCTAAAGATGAAGCTGTCAGGTAAGAGGAAAATAGGGAAGCCTAAGATAAGGTTTATGGATGTGGTGAGAGAGGACATGCAGGTGGTTGGTTTGACAAAGCAAGATGCAGAGGATAAGAAGAAATGGAAACAGATGATCCACTTTCATGACCCCTAATGGGAGCAGTCAAAAAAAAAAGAAGTCTCAGTCCAGCCAAGTAACGTTATGCTGAAGTAATGTTTGAATGATCATGAATACATTTACAGTAGTAAGGCAAGCAGTTTGTTAGCAGATGCATCCTTCCCTTAGCCCCCAACACTTTCTTATATTTATAATATTGTCATTTTCATTCAGCAATGACTCTCAAAAATCTCTCAGGAAAGACGTTCGCATGTTCAGCCAAAAGAAATTTGCCACTTCAGTATTTCACAATTAAATGACTGCATTTCTACCATGTATGCACAATCATTAAATGACATAAAAGCAAATTATTTCTTTAGAAATTATTACTCATTTCTACTGCTGCTGTAATGACTTTCCATTTACAAATTACAGCTTTACAGTATTTACCCAAATCCACTGTAATATGCCTATCAAATAAGCAAAACAAACATTTCTTGACATGAACTTAATAATCTTACATCAAATTGAACAGTTTCATATTAATTTGCAATATTTCTGTTACTCTTCTTACTCTAAATGTCTGTGGTTTCCTGAGTCATTTTCTGCCTAACTCGACTAATCACAAGTTATTATAGTGGTGTTAAACTTATTCATGTAAGTTCAGGGTCATTTACATGTTTACATGTTTATCTGGTGCTGCAGTAGCGTTGTCGCCTCACAGTAAGACGTTGTCCTGTTCGATTCTCAGTTAGAGCATCTTCTGTGTGGAGATATGCGTGAATGGGCGTACCTTCGTTGAATGCTGTGCGTCAGGGCCGGCAACACAGCACGTAAAAATCTATTGCCAATCATTAGTGGACCAAAGTTCCACTGTGGTGACCCCTAATCGGGAAAAGATGAAAGACACAACAACAACAACAAAAATCTCTATGAATTGCAGTAATACAAGTATGGGTACAACAACGTATCCATGTAATTAGGTCTCCGGTGCTCAAAAACCAGCACTGGGTCCACATATACACACTAGAATAGTCTCAGAATCCACAGCACCATTCAGTAGTTCCCAGAATGTGGCAGGAACAGAAAGACAGTCTTAGTTAGTCTTTAACCTGACCATGTTTAGAAAAGTCAAAATGGAATCATGTGCTTGTGAGTTTGCACAGCCATGAAGCATCATCCTTGCCCATCTAACACTATCTGTCAGACCTTATTGGGTCAAAGCACTCAACATTTAGTAAAAGTTGTTGCTCACACACATAGGAAGATTTATTTCTGCATAAAGCAGCCCCTTCCCCCAAAAACATTAATAATGCTGCTATACTGCACAAGGAATGTGCAAGTGACATTCAGGTGTAGTACTACAAAAAGGTAGTTAAGGCAATGCTCAGCAGCAGTAGCAATTGTAAGGAAAATAAAACCCTGATGATTTCATAAATGACTTTTATCTGCCATATAAATGAAATGTGAATGTATGCCCTTTAACAGAAAAAAAATAATTTAGGTGAAAAAACATTTTTGGTCAAACCAAACTTTCCAATAACAACAGTACTAAGTCCAATGTACCTGTTGGTTAACTGGTTTTGGTTAATGTACAGTCACACTATAGAAAGTGTGGTTCTAAACCTGTGAACCACAGCCTAGATCATACTTTCTTCATTCTGGTACTGACACTTCAAATGATAGCAGCACCTGTGATGGCACAAGGCTGTTCTCCAAGCTGGTCAGATAAAAAGACCAAAATAATTCACTAACTTTTGAGTAATTCGTACTGGAATAAGATCCAGGTATGTGTTAAAGGATCTGACTAGAAAAAAATATAGACATCTGATAGGAGTCGGATGAGTATTTGTCATCTCTGTCAGGGATCACCTACTTTGGCCCCCAGTACAGACACAGTTATGATAACCTACAGAAGAGGAAGTCCAACCAGTTAGCAGAGTGGGCTGAAATGGTAGTGACAAGAAGGGCAGAAGTCTGTAGTAAGTATTATTTTTTATTTAGTTTTTTGGTCATATTAAATATAGGTTTAAAAAACAAACTATAATAATGTTCCATAATTGACATTATTTGGCAGAAGAATTATGTGTAATTGCAAATTTGAATAATGTTATTGTAATAATGCATACGAAAGCATAAACATATATGGACACAGAATTGCATACATATAAAAATATATTGAATGTTTATGTGATAGTATAATTGCCTGTATAAATGCAAATGCATATGTATGAACAAAGAAATATATGTAAGTATGAATATATATGTCAGTAAATTACAGATTTACATCTGCATAAGTACACTTACAACTATTTCTTCATGTATATAAACGGATTCACTTTATATGCTCGAAATTCTGAAATCTCAAATTTCAGAATCTCGAGCCCATAAAGTGGAAAATCCAAATACCCAAAACCACAAAACCATGAAAGCCTAAATCCCGAAACCACATAACCGCAAAATTCAAACTCCCAACACACCAATAGAACACACAAGCACACAACTAAACAAGTACACACACCTACCCTTATTATATGCAGGGGGCAAGCCCCCCTGCACCCCCCATGTAGGGGGCTGTGCCCCCCACACCCCCTACTTAAATATTCTAACTCCAAGGTTGCACTACATACATACACACACACACACACACACACACACACACACACACACACACAAAACACCACCACACAAACTGCATTCCTTAGATATTCTTCTCGCACACACACATGACAGTAACAAGACACACTAACACACACTCTACAGCCACATACCTAACATTCTTAAACATAATCACTTACCTAAATCCATGAACACAGCGCAACACCAGAATCTGCTAATTCAAAATCTCCTGCATTCGAGATTTTGAATTTTGCGCTTCTGGGGTTGCGATCTTCCGATCCTTCCACTTTATGAGCTCGAGATTCTGAAATTCGAGATTTCAGTATTTCAAGCTTATAAAGTGCTCATATATAAACATAGGCATTTATACACAAAAAATATTTGCATTGCCACATAATTTCATTTACAGTATGTATTACCTTAGTTAGTAATTGAAGTGCATGCAGGCAGTTTTTGCAAAGAAGGGATTTTGTTAATGTAGGCTAAAAAATATTTATTATATTTTATTTTTATTTACTAATATTTATTAGTACAGTAATTGTATAAGACAGTCATTTTTTCCACAATATTAACTGCACATACAAGATGGCAAACTCAATCAGGCACCACACTCTAGTCAGAGTGGAGGATAGGGGAAGGGGGTGGAAATTGCAGTGATAAGTGAATGGCCAGTACATAATTTAGTGAGAAATGACCAGCTCTAACATCTGTATACAATTTTTAAACAATCCCTTTTTATGCTTGCAGTTATTAAGCAAAAAACTATCAAAGCACACATTAAAAACTATCAAAGCACACATTATTGTTCTGAACTATATGTACTGCATCCATATTTATTTATTTAACATTTGTTGACTGGGATAGTCCGACTAGGACAGAGCCTATTTTCATCAGAGGACTGGGGAAAAACACTCCAGACATATGTTAACAATATCATGCTTTGTTTAATGAAGGTAGAATAGAAAGGAACTGAAAACTTCCTTCAATTGCTATAGTCTTTGGTGTGTGTACAGCTTCTTCTTCTTCTGCCTGAAGAAAATTCATAGACTGTTACATGCAACTGCATCTTAGCTATGCAAACCATAACAGTTTAAAGTAGAACCAGGAGTGTATAAAACACTCCTCCTCCAAACAAACAAGTATTGTACACATATAAAAGTGTACACATTTGAAGGAAGATGCAGTCCTACTATTTCTAACTTACATTAAAGAAATATTGTCACAGCACAATTATTCAGATATGAATAAATAGTTAAACACATATATGCTAAGCAACTGCAACAGTAATTGAAAATGCTTTACACAGTACTAGTAATCATATCAGAAATATTATCAAAAACAAGGTGAAATACATGTAAACAGAAACGGTCTTATGCCTTTTCTCTGTAGTGCAAGAGGAGATCAGTTATAATTGTGCCTAACAAAGTAGGAGCATGAAACAACAGGTTGAAGTAACTGGTAAGTATAAACTAATAAAAGTTATATTTTGTGTTTAACTGATTATATATATATATATATAAATATATATATATATATATATATATATATATATATATATATATATACACACACACACACAAACACACACACACATACACACACACACATATATATATATATATATATATATATATATATATATATATACAGAGAGAAAGAGAGGCTACACACACACACACACACACACATATATATATATATATATGTGTGTGTGTGTGTGTGTATGTGTATATATATATATATATATATATATATATATATATATATATATATATATTTATACATTTACAGATACATATATAATCAAAATTAGAAAGAGGAGACTTCCGCTGAAGTGTGGTGTTATAAAATGAAATATACAATGAACCAAGACAGCACCACCAACACAGCCAGATTATAGAAAAGGGTACTTAGTATAAAATCCATGGAAGACGTAAAAGTATAATTTAAATAATAAAATAAACAATCATAACTAAATAAGATAAGCGCTTTCAGGTTATTACAACCCTTCATCAGATCTAATTAACTAAAATCACATGTATGTACCAATGTCCAATTAAAAGTCATCTTCATCTTAACTGACCGATGTAATTGCAAAGATGCACATACCAAGGATCCATGCTAAAACTATCTATTGGTCTGCATTCATGTCATATAAACCAATAAAAATCCACTATGTCCCCAACTTCCTTTTTCAGCCACAGGAACATATTTGGTTGAAATATCTGGGATATCCAATCATGTTTTTTATGCATATTTATTATAAGTCAAAGTGCACCAATTTCCATCCATCAATAACCGGAAGCAGAAAAGTTCATGCATCTAATAGCCAGTCATAGAATAGCATTGCTCCTTTCCCTTCCTTATATGTCTACAAAGGCAAGAAAACATCCAAATGACTCATCTATAAGTTGAAATAAAGCAAAATATAATAAAGCTTTATATCCTCATGCAGTACCCATCAATATGCATTCAGTATCTGTGGAATGAATGACCACTCATAATCAAAGTTCCTGTCATAGAATATGGCCAAAACATTTTAATTTATCCACCGGTAACCAGAGGTGGTCTAGGAGATAACCCCACTTCTCTTGCTTCCATGAGACCATCAGAATATATGTGTTCAACTAGGGAGGTGAAATGTTCATAGCCTCACCTAACTCCCATCAATATTAGTAGAGTCATTGCCAACATTATATGTTTTTATATGTGTATAAATCCATATCATCTGTCAAGAGCATCTTTTATTTTCCCACCAGCAATCAGAAACAATTTGTGAATAACAACTTCTTTATACAGTCACAGAACCATAATTGGCTGTCAGCATCCAGATGGCCCATTCACAGGCTGGAACAGAATTCTCCAGAGCCAATCTAAAAATGGCATTACGGCTCATATTTCTTTGTGTTGCACAAAATCATTGTCATAGGACTAATTATTCATATCATCGTACAGCACCCAACAACATGGAGTCAATATACATAAACTTGATGACTGCACTGTGTGCTTTGTAAATAGAAAGCTTGTATTAAGGGTTTCTAAAAATATATACAGAACATTCTTGTTCGTTCACCACCAATCAAATCTGATAAAATTGTAACTTCTCGTCTGTTACTTCCTTGTGCTGCCACTAAGCCATGATTGGCTATCAGTATCCAAAAGGCTCATTCATAGGCTAGAACAGAATTCCTCTGAGCCAATCAAAAGGTGAAAGTTACGTCTTATGTTTTCTCATACAACCATTTGGACCTGTTTACCCATTTGCTTCAGAATTACCATTTAGATAGATTAGAACTCATGTTCATATTAATATTATACAGATCCCTCCTTGAGACAAATAAAATGTCTAGATCCTTGCTTCTCACCCAACAGTATACACTCAGCAATCCTTCCTTTGGGTACAGTGAAATATTCATATCCTTATCCGGCATCCATCAATATTCATTCAAATTCTCAAAGAGTCATTGACCGCATTATGTGCTTTAATATGTGTAACTATAATGATCTTGTTATTTGACACAAACAAATTTTGTTGGTCCTCCAACAAACGGAGACAATTTGAGGATGTCAACATGTCTCATACCCTCCCCCCATAAAGCCACATTGACATAATTGGCTGTCGATATCCAAAAAGCCCTTACATAGGCTAAGGCAAACCTCCACATAGCCAATCTGAGGAAAGGGATTTATATAACTCATACTTCTTTTTACTATAAAAAAAAACTAAATTAATTATCAATATTTGAGTGGCCCATGTATGGGCTACAGTAGTCCGTCATGTTTATTGATGTAAAGGATCTTTTTTCTTTAAGATCAATAGAATACTTAATCTCTCACACTCTCCCATCAATATGCACTAAATGGTCAACAAAAAATTGACCACCTTATGTGTGTAGAGTTCTTTTTAAACTAACAACTGCATAAAAATCCATACCCTTACTTCTCAGGGCTCCTTAAACAAGACTTAAGGTAATTTAAGCGTCTCTAGTGAAAGCAATATTCATTAGTAAATCACAGATGTCTTTTTAGTCTTCTCTTTTTTAAGGCTGGCTTTAATAGATAATTTGAGTTCAAACTGGGTAATCTATATGCCTGCAACTTTCCAATCCATGCTGCTTCTTCCAACTCAACATAGTTATCAATATCACCTCCGCTATTGTCTTTGGTGACTTTTGCCATCACTCTAAAATGAAAGCTGTGTTCTGTATTTTCTGCAATATGTTTTACCAAAGTTTTTTTTATATCCATTAGTCTTATATCACTGGCATGTTTAGAAATTCTTTCTTTAAGTTGCCTAGTCATTTTGCCCACATAAAAAGAGTTACAGTTATCACATGTGGTCAGGTAGATCACATTTCTAGTGGTACAATCTGCGTATGAGTTGAAGGTATGTTTCTTCCCCTGAATCAGATGTGTAAAACTCTTGTCAGTAATGATGTACTTACAACTTGCGCATCTATGATAAGGGAATATACCTTTTTGAGTCAAAATGCTTTTATTCTTTCCTTTTCCTGCATCATTGCAGAGAATCTGCTTTAAATTCCTGTTGTTCCTATAAGAAAAACGTGTTACAATGGCATTATTATTTAAATTATACTTTTACATCTTCCTTGGATTTTATACTAAGCACCCTTTTCTATAAGAGGTGAAGGAACTAACCTGACTGTGTTGGTGGTGTTGTCTTGGTTCGCTATATACATATACATAAACTGCAAGTGTTTATAAAGGATACTAATGAAGGCCTGAAGTGCTTTCAGTACCACAACCAAATCTAAAAGATATGTCAATTTGTAAATGTGGTATCTGTCTTTAACTGATTTTATAGGTGTATAGATATATAGCTCTATAACTATATTTATAAAGGGTGGTTTTGGTACAATATATCAACCAAATGCATATCAGCAGTGGCAGCTCGTGCTATCGGACTGCAGCCCTCCCACCTAGAAACAAAAGAAATAAAAATTGTGAAACATAAAATTAAAAAAAAAAATTTTACGAGTACCGGAACTTCCGCACATGCACAGACACACTCAGACTGCCCCGCAGATGCCCAGGAATCTGTGTGAACTCTGACTGCCTGAGTCAGCAGTCCAGATACAGGGAAGGTATTTTCTGCCCCGCAGATGCCCAGGAATCTGTGCAGTATACGACCGCACAGAACAGCTCCGGACTGCTTGATCTGCAGACAGGACCAATCAAAGCTCTTGCAGGACCAATCAGGAGAGACGTAAGTTGAGTTTGAAGTGTTGAAGTCGAGCACGGGTTTCCAGACAATGGTGGAGTTGGAACTTGTGTGTGGCTTGCAGGGAAGCGTTGAAGTCAGTCGAGTGCATTCCGGACAATGGAGTTCTGCTGCTTCAATCAGGGGAGAGTTAAGGTTTGGTGTGTGGTGGAGTTGGACCTTGTGTGTGGCTTGCAGGAAAGTGTTGAAGTCGGTCAAGCGTGTTCCGGACAATGGAATTTTGCTGCTTCAATGAGGAGAGAGGTAAGGTTTGGTGTGTGTGTGTGTGTGTGTGTGTGTGTGTGTGTGTGTGTGTGTGTGTGTGTGTGTGTGTGTGAAATGCCCCTGTTAACACATAGTGGTGGGTAGAGATACTCAGGCTTGAACCCTGTACCTTGGATGCAGGTGGCAAGGACCTGAATTCCCTACCCGTCTCTCTTTGTAAAAAATTGCAGATTTTTGCCTCATATTTGTTCTGTTCCTCATAAAATCTGTGGTTTCTGTGGTTTCTGTATCTTCAGTTTTCCTTGCAAAGGTTTGTAGTGCAGTGGTGCACTGATAGCATTGTTGCCCGACAGCTACAGGTTCTCTGGTTTGATTCTTGGCTGGGGTGCCTTCTCTGTGGAGTCTGCATGTCCTCCCATCCCTTAAAAAGATGTGTCTGGAGTGTTTCTCCCTTCTCTGCTGAAAATTGGCTTTGTTTTGCTCCAAGTCAGACTAGTTTCCTGGTTAACAAATGTTTAAAAATAACAGGCAATTGAATTTCAGACTTCATATTCTTCAGAAAGTACATGGTAAAACAACCTTTTATTCTAGCAATTGTCTTAAGTTTATAACATGGATATTTAAAATTTGCCCATATTTTTGGGACTGTATTTCCCCATTATTGGCCTCGTCCAGGTATATCATGCTAAGGTTGAGAGCTATGGTGAGAACTGAATTCACTGAATATTTGGGGGCTGTATTCCCCCCATTACTGGCTTTGTCCACATGTTTTTTGCTAAGAGGTTGAGAGCTATGATGAGAACTGAATTCATTGAATATGTTTGGCAACTGTATTCCCACATTATTGGCTTTTTTTCAGGTGTTTTTTGCTAACAGGTTGACAGCTATGGTGAGAACTGAATTCACTAAATGGTAGCCATTTAAGTTTGTCTTCCTCTGTTTCAGCTGATTTGGCATAGTGGTATGTTTCTCTGACTGTTTTGCACAGGGTCCCCTGGGTTCAAGACGTGGCAGTGAAATGTATGGTGGAAACACAGCATTTTATTCTAGCAACTTTCCAACATTATACAAGCAATGTTTAAAATGTGTCCCTGGTTTTTGGCATTTTGTCCCCCCCCCCCCCAATAAATTGTGGCTTTTTCCAGATTTCTTGTGCTGCAAAGTTCAGAGATACAGCCGAGTGTCAAGTAGATTTTACAAGGTGCTGAGAGCTGCAGGGGAACAAAAGTTTAGTGCTGCTTATGCTAAGTCTGCTTGCATTGTTAATAGCACAACAGGTAGTGTACTTGCTTTTGATGCAGAAGGTTGTGGGTTCTACTCCCACAGTAGGTAGATGCATTGCTGATACTGTACTGTGTTGTAAAGGGGGGTGGATGCTGCAATCTTCTTTGGCAAAGATACCTAGTAACTATGAACCTGTTATCAGTTTGCCATCCATTCCCTATTGTGGTATTACTAGCTTATCATTTTTTTAATGCATGCAGCATAGGCAATTTATTCTTCAAGGGCAACAGGCACTTTATTTGTAGATGAAACAATGACATATAAAGTTGTTTGCTAGCAGCAACCTCTTTATTAGTTACAGATTTCTTTAATGTGGATTTTACTACTTCAGATATTGTGCATATTTACTGATACTGGTGAACTATAGAAGGTTGAGTAGACATTTTATGATAGAAATGTTCTGAATTGGGCAGTTTTGTCATTGGTGCATGCATTTTGTTTCATTGTTTACTGGAAAAATGTTCAAAACAATAAATTTAAAATGCCCTCTAACAACTGTACTGTATTGTACAAGGAATATAATTTAATACAATCAGGAAGGTGTATCAAAGAGCGTGTGTATGTTTCATGTTCAATGGGCCTATGATTTTGAAAACAGCCCAAAGTTAATCTTTATCTGCCACTGGCAAAATGTATTTTCTTTGAATGTGGGTTTCAATGCTGTTTCAATGCATGTGAGTTTCAAGGGCAGAGAATTTTTAATGCTAAGTCTATTTTCATTGTGAGACTGCATTGCTTTGTTTAACAGATATCTATTAGGGTTTGTGCTGTAAAATGTAAAATAAAACTTTCAAATGAAATCTAAATCATTGCAGAGGTAAAGCAGTATGCACATTACAGTGTTAATGGTACATGGGGCAAAATAACCAAAGAATGGGATATTGGAATGGCTGCAGGAGGGAGGTTCCGTTTGACCATGATTTTGTGAGGGGGGGGGTAGCAAACTCAGACAGCCCCGGTTGAACTATACCTCTCAGTTGTCCATATTTTTGCAGAATGAATAGATATTTGCTTCTTATTTTTGGTTTGTTCCTCATACAATTTGTGGTTTTCTAGCAAATCATTTAGGAATGAAGTCACTAAATGACAGACATTAAGTTTCAGACATCATAACCTTCAGAAAAATGCATGCTAATGCAAGACCTGTTATTCTATCAACTGTCTTAAGTTTATACAAGAGCAATTTTTAGTAGTGTTTGTATGTTCCCCCAATATATTTGGCCTTGTCCAGATTTCCTGCATTAAGAGGTTGAGAGGTACGTACAAATCGCTTTGTAGAATTAGGAATATCCAAACCTCTCAATTGTCCCCAGTTTTGGCTCAAAATGTTGCTCTCCCCTAATAATCCCTCCTTAAAATGGCAATTTTGGAAGAAAACGTGGAGGGTTTGCAATTATATATAACTGTAATGATCAGAGTTATAGATTACTTTTATTTCAGAAATGCATGTAGATGCTCTTATTTTGTTAGCTGCTCAAGTTAACAGTGTTAATATTAAAAAGTTGTCCCTTTTTTGACAGGTTCCCAGCTGTATTGTGTGGCAACTTTATATTTTTGCATCACATTTTTTGTCTGTTTTTCACAAAATTGTGGTTTTCTGGCAAATTAGTGGCAAGTTATTAAATATTGAAGTTAGAAAATAATGGCAGACATTTGTGTTTCAGATTTCATACCTTTCAGAAAAGTCATACTAATGCAAGACCTACTATTGTATTATCTTTCGGAGTTTATAAGAGCAATATTTAAAAATTGTCCTTATTTTTGGGCCTGTGTCCCACTTCTAGTTCTATGTATGGCTTTGTCCAGATTTCTTTCTCTGAATTTGAGAGGTATGAGTGTCAGAGCCATCACCGTCAGCCAGAGACATTTGAAATTGTGACATACTTGTTGCACCCCACTTCCCATTGTAGTGGCTCTGGATGTGTCCAAGGAAGGCAAGGAGCAGTTATGCAGTGTAAGTGTGCAGAGTATTCCCCCATCCAAGGTAGACCACAAGTACGACCATGGCTTTTCATCTGTCCTTGATTTTGCAGAATGTTCTGGTTTTCTTTCATATTTTTATACTGTTGATTTATGCTTATTATTATTCAGGAAATGCATGCTGTCACAGTGCCCTGTTGCTCTGTTTAAGTAGCAATGATTTAATGACCATCAGGTAAGCTTGTTGGAGATTGTAAGATGCAAGTAAGCTTTAATTGAAAGCTTTTTCGTTGTTGCCATGCAGAGAATATTTACATAACTAGATAATGTATAAGCCTTAGGTATTGAAATGCATATGACAGTATTTGTAATAAAAGGACAGGATTACAGTATTTTCAGAAGCTCATTACATTTGTTGCAGACTTGCAGTCATCTTTTGTTGGAGACTTGCAGTCATTTTTGCAGGCTTTACCCGTAAACTAAACAGAATGCCAATCTATCATGTGTGGTCCATAACTTGTGCAGGAATCCGTTAAGCAATTTATCTTGAGCTTGTTTCTTGTTTGCTGTGCATTTTTTACTTTGATTATGTCTTCCCCATGAAACAAGTGAATAGTTGTGTCAGGCAGCAGGTCTTTTGGATAAGAAACATTTTTACAAGTGGGGGTATCACAGAGATTGCTACTTTCAGCATGTTACTTGGTAATTTTATAAAGCTGAATATAAATTATAATTAGAACTGCAGTGCAAGGAGTAGTAGTTTGAGTTGAGTGCTGCTTGTTTTTTTATACTTGATTTTTGACTGGCATTTCAGTAATGTATTTAAAAAGTAATTTATTTTTTCATGCCTCACAACCTGTTTCCATCTGGATATTAAGTAAGTTGTCATGTAGCCAATGCATTGAAATATTTTTTCTTCTACACTTCATTTTGTCTTGATTGGACTCTCGTAATGACTGTTTGGCACTCAGGGCAGCGTATTTAATTAAAGTTCCAGTTGTTGTGGTTTTGAGCATAGCCCCACCCCTTTCTAGTTGGCCACATCCCTTCCCATTGGCCCCACCCATTCAGCTGTCTCCTGCAGCCCTCCTTTAATTTGAAGTCACCAGCCGCCACTGCATATCAGGTACAAATAGAAATGTATTCTCATTTCTTATGTTACTATAGTAGACTGCAAATGTAGACCCTTCTAATACTTAATAGCAATACACTTATTCTTCCCAGCTATGCAAAAGCACTTCCCATACATTATGTTTTAGTTCAATACAGATTTAATAAGACTGCATTATTTATTTAACATTTTTTTACCAGGAAAGTCCAACTTGGAACGAGCCAATTTTCAGATGAGGCCCAGGGAGAAACGCTCCAGATGCATGACTTTGTAATCAATAAAATTTATTGATAATAAAGTGACTGCTATCTAACATTAGGTTTGGATTTATTGTATGTATTTTTTATTTGCCCTCCCCACACACTTTTCTTTCTTTTTCTTATTTCAGTTAAGCATTCCTTCATTATTTTCTTTTTTTTTCATTTTTGTTAATTTTTTTACAAATCCAAATTCCTCAGGAGCAACCCAGCTATGTATCTCCCAGGTTAAGTAATATTCACCCTCTGCTCATCCAGACAAGTCCTCACAGGATCAGGGCAGCAGCAGCAGTGCTGTACGTATCCTGGCACATGGCAACATGTCAAGCATTGAACAGGGGCTGTGGGACTTGGTTGACAATGTGATGCTGCAAATCGCTTCAGCCATTTGAGGCTTCTCTTCAGCAGTTGGAAGATTCACTGCCACGGTTTATGCCGACCACTGGTCTACGACAGGCCCCTCCCTTCTCAACATCAGAGTCCTCCACTGCAACAGTATCTGTCAGTGGAAACATTTGAGGCCTTGTTGACTGGAGACTGTTGTTGGGCACCTCTCTTCTTCACCTCGTCTTCTCTCCTACACCCTTTTAACTACTTCCCACCCATACTGCCCTCTTACATAATTAATTTTGAAAAGAAAAGTTGGGTCTATTCTCCACCAAAAACACAGTACCCCACCTCTCCCACCAAAACCCTCTCAATCAGTTCCTGCTGTGTTTCCCTCTTTGTTGTGACTCCCCTTTTTCAGTCTTGTCCATCTCCTTCTTCTCCACTGTCTAATGAAAACAACAGCATGTCCGTATAAGGATACTCCTATATAACACACGGGAAACCTTTATTATTTTTTTAATATTAATAATAAAAGCTGTGGAGTTTATCACTTACCCAAAGTCTTTCAAATGTGATGGCACATAGCCACATTTGTCTGCCCTATAAGAGTACATACGACATCACCTAAAAGCCTATAAATTTCACATAGTCCTTCACATATAGCTACTGCTTATCGTCAGGTACTTTTTTCTTTTGTAGTAAGCAGGTGAGTTTATCAAGCTGACTTTGCATTTCCTTAGTCTTCGTGAATAATCTGCCCTTATTGTATTTATTTATTTATTTATTTGACATTTGTTAACTGGGATAGTCCATTGTTGAGCAAAAGCCATTTTTCAGTGGAGGCCCGGGGAGAAAAGCTCCACAGTACAAGTAAGCAAGAAAATTTACAAAACTGAAGATGAATACAGTGAAAAATTTACAATAAAACAGTTAAACAAATGTAGATAAAGCTCCACAGTACAATATAGTAAGAGACATTATAACATTGAAGAAAAAACATAGCAAAGAAATATAGAATAAAACATTTGAATGAATTTACATAACACAGTGTGTTATCTTCAGAGAGTAATTGTATAATAATATATAGATGTAGCGGTGCTCTTCACAGATAACAACTATGCAGGTGTGAAAGCCAGGACTCCTAATATCACCCTACATCTTGGTTATAAATAAAATATCACATGATGCACATGTTCATTTGAAGTAATTGTACTAGTATTTTCTGCCTGAGTATGACTGTGAGACATGTTTCATTCGAATGATTATTAAATTCAGTTGTAGCTCCATGATGTTGAATACAGAGGTGGAGCATTTAGTGGTATGTAGAGGAGCCCTACTTTTATTTGTTCCCAAACAGATGATGACTTCTACCATTTAAAGTACCTTTCAGCCAATATGTGACATATATTTACATATGAACGGAAGAAGAGAACTCTCAGTAAAATGCAAAATTTAACATATTATTTTTAAATGGGCAATGCAGAAGCTATGGGATAGGTACTCAAAGAAGGATGGAGGAGATAAAACCATACCTTGTGCAACTTTTTTAGATTATCATAATGTGATAAATTTGACCTACTGTATAAGATACACAATGATATAGGTAGACAGATAATAATTTCAAACTTCTGGGCTAATAGAAGTAATGATTATTGTAAATCTTTTAAATATTTATGTGAGCCCATCCAATCATTCACTTCAGTTATGAACACAATAATCTATCCCTTTGGGTGGAAGCAGAGAAAGAATTTTATTTTTTTCTGCTATTTCAATGTCTATGCATTAAGTGTTTAAAGCCATGGTATGAGATATAAATGATTTGCAGGGAAAAGCCTAGACAGTGAAATCACTGGCATAATTAAGACCTGATTGTGCCAAGCAGTTTAATCCAGTAGGTGTACTGTTTTTTTCTAGAAGTGCGCATCTTCAAAAGCACAGCCCAAACATTGTTTCAAATTATTGCATCAAATGAAGTCATAGGTGCAGAGTGAATTTGAATAATGCAGTATAGAAGTAGAATTTTGCAACACATTTTTTGAAAGTACTATTTTCTTTAGTAATTCTTCTTGTAGGTGCAGATTCTTTTACTAGTAAAGTTTGCATCATGCAGTTCCTGTAATTGCATGCTATCCATATTATATACACCTTTCCAGATGTCACTCTCAACAAAATATTAGGAAATTAATCATTTTTAATTTCTGAGAATAAATTGATGAGCACAAGCATTCTAAAGCACCCATTAAATATCTATTGTACAACATAACTCAGCTACTGGTGCTGTGCATTATTAGAGTAGAAAAGAGGTATTGTGCAAGCAGTCCTTTATGAACATTCTACAATTCTGCCTTACATATATCTGGGTAAAATGAGACGCCACTTTGTATTCAGGTTTATGAAGGAGTTACATTACAGCAGGATGGGGATCCACCTTACTGGACGCCTAACAAGCCCAGCACAGGATTACCAGAAATTTGAACACTTGCAGTAAACGTAAATACAGTACTTGTTCTAAAATCTGAATGCAAAGTAGTGGAAGGAGGTCATCTGAATGGTAGCATACATAAAAAGAATACAAAATAAAAAAAGAATGGTAACATACACATCCGCTAAAATAATAAACATTCTAATCCATGAAATTCTCATGTGCTGTATGCAGTACATTGTTCACTGACGTTAAAGTAAGCATTGCATGATTAATGGATGAATGAAAGGTTTGTAGAATCTCTAAAGTATGCATGTAATGTGGTCTGCATGCACAGCTGAAATGGGGACAAAACATCCACACTACATCACAGCTCTGGAATGTCTGATTTAACCATATTTACAAAGGAAACAACAATTGCCAAAGCTGCAGCTTCTCAGACTTTATACATTCACTTAAAGGTTATTAGCAGTGGAACGCAGGTCTCTCACTATAACTTTGTCTTAAAATGTAATAAGAGTATGTATCAAAACAATCCCCAGTGTGAAGCTTTCTCCCTCAGAAGCGTGAGACAATAATCCTGTGCACTATCCCCCAAACATGTAGCTTCAGCAGAATCTTCATAATACCTATATTGACTAAACAAATTGGCAATTATATTGTGAGACAATGGAATAATTTCAAATGAGTAATACAGTTGTTCAGATAATAAATGTCCATTCAGTTATATGATGTTGCGCCAACATGTTTGTTGGGTCGACGGCTTAAACAGCAACACCACTACATTGCAAACACCTAACATTAAGCAATCAAACTACCAATATTCACTACATCAACAAACCAGGAAATCCTTTATTATCAGCACAGCAGCTCTATCGTATCCTTGACATGTCGATCCAGAACAGGGAAACTAGATTTTAAACTCCTGTCACACAATTAGCCAACACACCACTTATCTAACAAAGGGAAATGATAACAATTGTGATACTCCAAACAACTGTAGGAATCCCATTTAGCAATCAAATACAGGCTGATAAAGATGCCAGTTTAAATGGGTTTGTACCTTTAAAGCCTGCTTTAAAAGCTCACAGGCTTTCTTATCAGATTTAATTGGTTTCACTGTCCTATTGGCTGCTGGTGTCTTTAAATTAGGCTGATTTTCTTGAATGAGTAAATGAAGAAGCACTTACTGTGTGAAAGCGCTATTTTTTTCTTTTAGGCCTCCATTGTATGTCTTTATTTATTTATTCATTGGATTAAAGTACATGTTTTTAGCCGTGATGGTCATCTTGATTTTTATTACATCAGTATAAATATCCATTGAGTGAAAGCATGTCTTTCCCCTTCTGGATTTGACACAATGATATGCTGTTCCAATAACACCAGGACCACACACTGCAAATGAACAACCCGCTTCCATTACATGTGACAGCATTGAGATATACATCTGCTATTGCTCTGACTATGCAGGGTGTTAAGAAAAATGCAACACCATACTGGCCCAGCATTCAAATACCTTTCACAAGGAAGTTGTGGTAAAAACTGCAAAATAGGTGAGTGATAGCTAGCACAGTGTAGTCATGTAAAATTATATACCACGAATCACACAGCCGCAAGTGTGCATGCCACATCCCACACACTCAACACACAACATGCTGTTGCATGTTAATCAATGTAATGTCAATCAATCTTACCCATTTTTGACACAAAGGTCCCTTATTACTATATGTTGGCCTACTGAACATTCACTCAACTCAAATGTAATCCATATTAGTAGAATTTCTATATTATTGCTAAACATTCCTTTTCCATTACATAACATAAAAATGCTGAACTGCCCTCCTGAACTAAAATAGTTTCATGATAGATACAGCTGTGAATTAAAATAAAGGAGTTTGTAAATTCCATACAGATTTAATGGCTACGTCTCTGCTGTATGATCTAATGCTTTCTGATAGTTAGATAGCAATTCAATATTCTGTCATTTCTTTGTGTAAAGTTGGTGATTTAGTCATTGAGTTAGCAAAGTGAGTAATTAAGTTTTAGCAGAAACTATCACAGCTTTTGTATAACCTTTGTTGATCAGGTTATTCACACTAGTGTAGTGACCTCTTTTTGGAGGAGACTTGAGGTGACATTTATACTACTAGGGGAAATTTAGCCAGGGCTTCATGGAATTTCCCCTACTTTTTACATAGGTGCTGCAGAACCTTTTACATCCAACTGAGCTGCCACCAAACCAAACAGATGACACCATGGTTTAACATCCCATACAAAGAATAAAGCACTCAGAAGGACAGCTCTTTCCTTATGCTGCAGTGCAACATCAGCAACCTATGCACCTGGTGTGGGAATAGAACCCACAGCTTGTTGCATCAAAGACAAGTGTCTCATCTGTTGCACCACTGACATTGTTCTTACTTGTTTGAGAGCTGTTGGTATGTAATGTGCAAGATTTTATTCACATCAGCCATCTTGGAGTTTGCTGTTCTACTTTCAAAATTATAAGTCAAAAATATAATGTATTTCCAAAGGTATACTTGTCAGCATTCAAAGTGAATTTACCATTTCAAGTGTTTTGCAGATTGCACAAGGATGCAGTAACTGTTCTCTCCTGGGTTTTACTGAATATTTTTTATCAACGAGGTATTCTAAATCCCATAATGTCTTAAGTATATTGCCCTTTGAAAAGCTGATAAATAAAAAGTTATGTGCTCACCATAACTATGCATCTGTGCTGTCCATTTTCATTCTTCCTCAACAAATGGATCGCAGATGCAACTCCTGGATCCAACTTGGCCGCTCTCTCTAGATTCTAGGATCTAGCTCTTGAGCTCCTCCCTTTGCCCATAATGGCTCTGACCACTGCATTACCTCTGATCGAGTTTGCTGCTACTATACTGTTTTTGAAATATAAAAATTATGATAGTACTGCAGAAAAGGTGAAACAGTAACAGAACGGGGGCTCAAACAAGAACTCTGGTTCTTAACAAAAAGCTTTACCAGGTCACTTTTAAAGACATGGATAGGAAGAAGGTGAAGGAAGTTGAATAGGAATGAAAAGGGACAATGCAGATGCATAGTTATGGTGAGTACATAACTTTTATATCTGATGTTGACATTTTCATTTATTCCTCAACAAACGGGACAAAGTCCCCAGCTACAGTAACCTTGGATGGCCATCATGGAAGGATGTTCCGGGGAACTGCAGAACCAAATGTAGCCCTGCTTTTGGAGATGATATCCAACTAGTAATGAGCAATAAAGATATGAGCACTGGAACAAGTGGCAGCTGTACAAATGTCATCTATAGAAGTTCTGGCCCAAAAGGTAGCTTCCATAGTCATTGATCTTAATTCAATGTGCTTTTGGTTGTCTAGGCAAGGTTAAGCCTCTGGAAGAGTAAACATGAGAAATACAATCTGTTATCCATTTGGCTATTGTAGTTTTTGAAACTGATTTCCCCAACTTATTCTTGGCAAATGAAACAAACAGTTGATCAGTTTTCCTAATTTCTTTAGTGCTATGAAGGTAGAAATGAAGTTGCCTATGTACATTTACAAGAAGAAGCATGTATTCTCCTTTATTGTCAAATTTAGGAAAGAAAACTGGCAAGTTGATGATTTGGTTGATATTCATTTCTGAGGACCATTGTACTGTCAGAGTCCACTGGAGGATTCACAAAAGAAGACAGGCAGTAAATATTAAGATAATCGCTGCAGCCATCAATCCTAGGGCTTTGCTGGGGGGAGAGGGATGAGAAAGAACCTATCTGACATGCAATCTGTAGGAAGGAATTTTGTTTTGTGGTAAGAGAGCAAGGCAATGGACTGTATCTAAAAGAGCCCCCGTAAACTCCAAGTCTTGAACTGGTTGATGGTGGGACTTTGAAAGATTGATTGTGATCCCTAGGGATTGAGATAACTGGAGTAAGTAATTCCTGGCTTTTACTAGGAGTTGCCTGGTTGGTGAGGTGAAGAGCCACTTGTCCCAATAAGGAAACACTCTGAATCCATGCAGTCCTAGATGAGATGCTACCACTGTCATGCATTTGGTGAACACCCTGGGGGCTGTGGTGAGACCAAAGGGCAGGGCTCTGAAATGATAATGTCTGGCTCCCAGCCTGAAGTGTAGGTATCTTCGACAGCATCTGTTCATTTTGATGTGATAGTACACGTTCTGAAGATCTACAGAGCACATCCAGTCATCCTTCTGCAGCAGAGCCAGAATGGACTGAACCATGACCATCTGAAACTTGGAGTTCTTCACAAAGTGGTTCAGATAACTGAGATCTAGGATGGGTCTCAGGTCCCTTGTTCTCTTTGGCACTAAAAAGAACCTTGAGTAAAATCTGGATACTCTTTGGTCTGGTGGAACCTCTAGGATTGCTCTTTTGTCTAACAGCTTTTGAATCTCTAGAGCTACTAACTCCAACTGATTGAGTGGAACATCAGGGAGATGTTTTCTTTTCATAAAGGGAAGTTGCAAAAAGGGAATGAAATATCCTCTGGATAGGATTCTTTGTACCCATGTATCTCTTGTGATGGCTGCCAGGCTTTTGGGGGAAAAGACATACGCTTCCTGACTGCCTCCAGAGAAGAACAGTTGGGCAATCCTTCAGGAGTGCTGAAAAGGTCTGTCTGAGAAGGAATCTCAGAAGCCTTGGTTTTGTGGACCCATCTGCCTCTAGGGTACAAATATTCACGTGATTCTTGAAAAGGTCCTTGAGATTTCTAGAACCACATTTTCTTACCACTGTACTGATTTATAGAAAAATATCTTTGCAGGGTAGAAAAATGGATTCCCATAGCAGGCAAGTTCTTTCCATCTTGCTCACTGTGGGTAACTGTCTCTTTAACAGTGGGCCCAAACAGAATAGATTCATCAAATGGAGTATTGATGAATGACACTTTAAAGTGCTCAGTAAATTTACATAATTGCATCCAGACATGTCTCCTAATGGCAAACAGCAGCCCGTGAGGAACCTTCAGCTACATGAGAGATTATCCTCATGGATGCATTCGATATAGATTGTAGGGTGGCCAATCATGAGGAATAAGTTTTCTGTTCCTTCACTGACATGGACCCAGGGGTAGAGTTAGAGATCTCCTTAACTAAGTCCCTCTGTAATCTAGTCAAATGTGCCAGGTAGTTTAGCGACCATAAGCTGAAGGTTGCTGAGGTCTAAACTCGCTTCCTGTGCCTGTCCAACACCATAGGATTCTCTATTAGAGAGCTGGACAGAGGAGCTCTGCTTGGCCAGCTCATTTTTGGTGGCTGCCACAATAACCATGGCATCTACAGGGATACCCTTCCTCCAATACTCTCTCTCTCGGTAAGTTCTCCAAAAATCTTATCTGGACACCTGGGAATAGGCTCAATTGTGTCCAGTTCCTTCTATGCCCAGTGGGAGACAAGGTCTATAAGCTCATCTGCTGAGGAGGGTAACCCAAGATGTAGAGGGGCCAAACTCGAAGGCTTCTTAAAACACCGATTCCTCCTGGGAAGGGATTTTGGAAGACCAACCACCTTTTTGGCATATGATTTCTAGAATGTCTCCAAAGGAGACATCTTCTGGTGGAGATCTAGGGGACCCTTCTCCTTCATCAAAATTAGTGTCTTCTATCAAAGATTCCTGGGGAGAATCTAAGTGCCTCCTTTTGCATGACCTCTTTCATGTAACCTCTTCAGTGGGTTGTTCTAGAGTGGTATCAGAAGAGGTGGGGAGTTCCCTATCTGGAACTGCCTGGAAGCTCTTACAGGCTGGCAGTCCCTGTGGCATAAGATGAAAAGTCTCAGGCACAGGATCCAAGGATGGAACAGGAATAAGATCTGAAGCGGAAAGAGTTGAGACCTCTCTAGAGTGAGAGAATACCCTCTCTACCACCCTGAAGGCAGATGGACCAGGAGAAGCCCAGGCCAATCTGACCAGAGCCAAAACTCTCAGATCAGACAAACCAGGGGCCCCTGACCCTCTGCTCTGAGGGAGGATTCGGAGCCCAGCTGTCCAGCACTAAAGCCCCAAGAGGAAGCGATGACTCTGAAAGCTTTACAGTCAAAGTCATTCCCTCAGATTTGATGCCATTGCTTCAGCTCTGAGACATGTTCTGCTCAAGGGGGTCAGAGCCGAATGGATCAGAGACGACATCGGAATAAATGATAACAGCATCTTTGGATCTGACAGTTTGACTCTCGGAGATCTTAGATCCAAGGGCTCCAAAACAGAAGGTCGGATCAGAGAAGGAGTGATGACTGTATGTGAGGGAGGTTTAAGGTTCATGGATCAGATGGGAGATGGAGCCGACAAGACCCCCTTCTGGATCTGTGTTCTGAGAATTTTTTTCATCATCCTATCTACTTCTGCTTCAGAAAGACTTCTGGAGGACCTGATTGAAGAGTAAGTGCAGAGAGGTCGAGAGGACTTTCTTGGTGTCTCCTGTAGGAAAGGAGAGTTCAGTCTAGGAGACACCGGCTCTGGAGAGAAGTGGGGGCTTCAGATCTGAGGAGATTTTGAAGTAGTAGGCATCAGATCGAAGGATTTTGAATCTGAGTGTTTAGAAACCTTAGTTGGTGGCTCCAATATCAGAGAGGTTTTGGAAGACCTAACAGGAGAGCACTTCCTATGCTCCCTGGGCTCCATGGATTTTGATTTCTGACAGGGGTTTTCAGCCCCTGAAGTAAAAACAGTAGAAGAAGGTACAGAAGCAGGTATAAGGCCCTTAAGCACTAGCTTGTTTTGATGATCGCTAATGGCTCTGACATTGAAGCCAACACAAATAGCACAAGAAGTAAGAAGGTAGGAAGGGCCTAAACAATAAACACACCCCTGTGGGTATGAGAGTTGGGTATTTTGAGCCCACAGGAAGTGCATTTCTTAAATCCAGTAGGCTTAGAATCAGCCAAGTTATGCAGAATGCCTAACAGCAAAAAACCCATCAAGGAAAGTAGAAAGATTTTCTTTTCTTTTTTTTTTTTTTTTTAAATAGAATTAGAAAAAGGGAAAGTTATACCAACAATGGCAGAACTTTTAATACCTCACAGTGAAGGTACAGAAATAGGGAAAAATGTTAAAAACTACTGTAAAAAAGAATACCAAGTAATGGTAAAAAGAATAAAGTTAGTTTAGCGGTAAAGAGAGGATAGTATTAGAAGACTAAATAAGTAGACATTAAGTTAATCTGAAAGTTTTTACTCACTATTCCCAAAAATATAACCAATGTTGATCTCAAGAGAATGCAATCCTGACCGAAACGTTAGACTAGCAAAGAAAATCTGAGGTAATGTAGTGGCCAGGGGCATTATGGGAAAAGGGAGGCACTCAAGAGTCAGATCCTAGAATTTAGAGAGAGCCACCAAGTCGGATCCAAGGGTCAGATCTGAGACCCATTCAGTGAGGAACAAATGAAAATGACATCAGATATAATGATAATGTTCCACTTACCTAGAAAATCACACTTTCAGCCTTCTCAGAAATTATACCATATTCAGTGGTTTAGTTATCTCTTTAAAGTTTAAATAGACTGGTTATATCTTAAGGTAAACAAGCATAATGCCAAGTGTTATCTTTAAACCTTACTAGTATAAGCCTCATGATCCAAAACTTTTTAAACGAGTAAGACATTTTCTTATTTTTATCTAAGATTGTTGCAATAGCAATGAAAAAGTAACTTGACTATTTGTAAGAAGTTCTGATAACACTGCTTTTTTAAATGCCAAATAAAAATGCCTAAGCTATCACAAAACAATTAAAGTAAGAAACACTGCAAAATCAATATAGGTTATTAAGCAATCTTTTGAAGTCAAAACTATACATGCACACACTACCACTTTCGTTAACAAATTTCTGTACTCAGTGAGGTGGATGAGGTGACTACACTCAAGAGAGTCGGTAACATTGGAGGTAGTGGGCTAACAGTGGGTAGGATTAAGTCTAGCATTGCAAGGAAAAATCCTTAATCCCAAGAAAGTTCAATAATCCCCAGTACTGTCCAAAACAATGCAGTCTGAGACAGAACTGCAAGGCACTTTAGTTTTGCAGATGCTCTGGTTTCATCCCGCTGGAAGAGAAGGGAGGAGCTGCTTACCAGCATGTCCTTACTGTTCATGTCAGTCCTATAACGGTTACTGTATACTATTCCCTAATGCACATTAATGGCAATAGGTGAGCCATGAAATGTCATGCCTCATTTGAAACGTATGTGGATTAGGCTGCTTTGCACGTTATCGTAATTAGGGGATCAGTTGCTATGGCAGCTCCCACTGGTGAGAGCACTGTTGCACAGGAATGCTTTGGTAACTTTATAGTATGGTTGCACCCCTGTAGTTATGTGTAGGATACACAGAGTAATGGTGGTTCCAGTAAATGTGTACAGAATTAAAGTGTTGTTAACAGTACTACAGTGACTTATGCTAAAGTCACTGCTTAGCAGTGTTCCCACTGTGGGCAACATTGGTTTCACAGGGCCATCAGGATGTTAGTTTTAAGTTTTCCCTGAGTGGTCCACAGTTGCAACCTACAAAATTTTGCACTTCCCTGCACACTGTTCTCTATAATTCACACTTCTGTGAATCACTAAAGATGCAACGGTGCATCATTTGTGTACCTACTGGGTACCTGCCATTGTGTAGTTATGGAGTCATGTATAAAGATACTACAAGTAGGTAATACACTTTTATGAATTACATAGAAACTATATAGTATATACCATAATCTTTTTGGTAGATGGCTTAAAGTGCTTACCAGCCCTACACATCTGTTGCTTTCTTTTGATCGTTTCACTATTCAAAGTCTGGAAATATGATATAAGATAGTCTGCAGCAGAAAGCACCTGTAGCTATTTATCCTTTGTAACAGTGTTGCCCAAAAGAAGAAACGAGTATTGACTGGGCTTCTCTAAAATATAAATTCTACAGAGATTCTGTAAAAATGTCCGGCACTGACAAACAACAAATTACCTGGTAACTAACCTTTGTCTTGGAGCATAATAGAGTCAGAAACCCAGCTCTAATCTCTCATTTGCTGCAAAACATAACAAAAGAGTGCATAAAAAGCAAGTGATTCAGGATTTTAGCTGACTGTACGTTATCCCTGTCCCTCTTACAGTGTTCAGGAGAGTAACTGTTGTATAAAGCATATTAACCAGCAGTAAGATCTGGCATAAAAACAGGCCTGAGTAACTTCCGCTGAAGAGATGTATTTGGAAAGGTCCGAGGTTTCAGGTAAAGATAAAGTAATGGAGAAGCTCTACCAAATAACTTCAATAGCCTCCTATTGCAGAAAGCTGAAACACCTTATTTCATAACCCGCATAATCAAAGACAAAACCTGATAACCAAAGTAAAGATAAAAGTAATTAAGGCTACCAGAAAAATCTCCCTTGTGCTGATTAGTTCAAATTTGAGAAACAAATTATTGTAATACCAAGAAGTCATTGTCCCAGTCACAGAAAAATATTAACTGCTGCTTCATAGTTTAATACTGACAAGAGCCTTTTTAAACATAACATTAGATTGGTAAAATGCTCTGTTAGGAAGCTTTGTATATCTATAGCCTGAGGATTAACAGTCACAGACCTTTAGATGTGTTTGCTGGTATGAACCAGAGGTTTGAGGCTATTCATGCACCATAATAGGAGCCTACCTCTGAATATCAGCTTTGGGCACAGAATAATCACTTTTGTAAATATTTTTAAATAGAAATATTGTTGTACTTATCCTCCTCTGAAATGACATACTCTTAAACCTACCTAGGGCTTAACCAATTTTTCAAAAGCTGAAAAAATACCCCCCCCGCAGGAAATTAGCATCACAGCTACTGATAATCTAGTTTCTGTACAAAAGGACATGTAGAAAATTGGGTTCCATTTAAGCATTACGGCTTTAGAAAAGGAAACAACAATGCTACACTTTACAAATACAAAAATCTCTTTTCCAGACAAAAAATACAACATATGCCTGTATTATACAAAGGAAAATCTCTTCCATATGAAAATAAAAATGTCATAAATATGCAATCAGATCAAGAATCCCATAAAACTACCGAGCAGACAAAATCATATTACAAATTATTTGTGGCTTCCTTTGAGGTGGTCAAGTGCAAATTGGATGAGGTTGCAACATGCTAATGACATCTAGATGAGTTGCAACTCACTGATTGCTTTTCTTCATAGTAAATCACTGCTGGTGGTATTTTTATTAAAACACCATTAGTGATTCAGTCTGTTTATGAGACTTTTTTCTCCATAGCTGTTAGATCATATATAAGTAAGCAGGGTATGGGGCAAAATCATCCACATGCTGCCTAGCTGATGACCAACTGCCAAATGAATTCTTAAAAATAGCGGCTCCATCTATCGCTTATCCCATCTCTATCTTAATAAATCACTCGATCTCTGAGCAATATGTACCTCACCTCTGGAAGATCTACATCATTCCTTTCCACAAGGGCAGCCCCTGTACTAATATTTCCAACTATCGCCCCATTGCCATTCTCCCTTCCATAACCAAAATACTTGAAAAATGCATTTACCAACAACTCCTAACTCATCTTACCTCCAATAACCTACTGTCCCACACCCAGCATGGTTTTAGACCTAAACATAGTACCCATCCTTTTCTGACACTATTCATCACCTTAAGAACAGTGGACTATTAGTCTCAGCTATTTGCCTTGACATGTCAAAAGCATTTGACACTGTCTCCCATCAACTCCTACTTAACAAACTTGCCACTCACAATCTCATTTCATCTGCACTTACATGATTTCTCAGCTACCTATCTAACCGAAAACAGTCCACCAAATGGGAAAATACTCTCTCTCCTCTGCTTTCAGTTTCCACTGGTGTATCCTAAGGGTCCATACTTGGACCCCTTCTCTTTATCATATTTACCAGTGATCTAAATACTGCTACCCAAATGGCAACAACTATACACTACACAGACAATACATCTGTTATCTGCTCTGCCCCCACCCACTTAGAACTTCAACACAGGACTCAAAAATCATTCCAGGAGATAGTCTTAGCTATCTAACCACCAACTCATCCTTAACCCAAATATGACTAAGCTAATCTACTTATCAAGCAGACCTACCAAGCCCCACTCTCCTTCACTCTATATTCAATCTGCAAATGGTACTAAAATTGAGTCTAAAAATTACACCAAACTCCTTGATCTAACTATAGATGACAGGCTGAAATTTGATTTTCATATTTCCCAAGGAATCAAAAAAGTCCATGCCAAATTCGGCTCTCTATACAAGGCTAGACCCTTCCTAACACACCAAGCCAGACTAGCCACAGCTAGATCCCAACTTCTAACTACCTTTCTCTACTGCTCTCACATTTTTACAAACTTGTGCAAGGCAGGCCTAAACAACCTGGATTCCTTTTATAATAAAAGAGCAAAATTTCCCTTCAACCGTCCCCATAAAACTCATCATTGTACTGTTCTCCAACAACTAAACTGGCTAGAACTCCACAACCTGATGACACTAAATCAACTTACCTTCACCCACAAAATCATTCACAACCCCAGTCACTGCCCTACCCTTTCCTCCCTGGTCCAAACTCATGTCAATACCAGGTCGCTTAGGTCTTCAGACAGACTACAGCTAAAAATAACCCGGTCCAACAATTACAATGGTGTCTCCCTCTTTTCAAACAAAACTGCTAAGGCCTGGAATGCTCTTCCCAAACATACACAAGTATGCTCTAACTTACCTTTAAAACACAAATAAAAAAATATCTCAAAACCTGGATCTGCCCTTTACTGCTCCCGGTTAATCTCCTCCCCTCCTACTACCTCCCCATTTCCTCATCCCACTACACAGCTCTTTTTTTTCCCTTTTGTCTCCTTAATGAGTTTTTCTTTAAACTCTGGGCGCAAGCACAGGTAGACTTTTTCAAGTACTGAAATTATCAATAATCTCTAATTAGAAATGTGAATGTCTCTTGAATTTTGTTTTCATGTCCTAACCTTTTAACTGCACATAATCTACATTATATTTATTATATTTCTTAGCTTACCATTGTTACCAATGTTAACTTCATACCAAAATTGTTTGCAAATGCTTTTAAACTTACTGTTTGCACGGTATTATTATGATTACTTACTGGAGTATTGTATTATTAATTTTTTATCATTAGTTTGTGGAGCTTTTCTCCCCGGGTCTCCACTGGAAATGGGCTCTTGGCCCAGTCGAACACTACCCGGTTAACAAATGTCAGTAAATAATAAATAAATAAATAATGCTGCATGCAAGGCAAGGCTAGACCACCTACAAAACTGCTTATCTTAGCATTTTTCAATGGGCTGAAGGTTAGACTGGGTGTTTGTGTCTGGCTAGAGCAAATAGAAGCATTTTTGTACTGTGCTTTATAAATTAGCATGTCCTCTTATTTCATACCTTATACAACTGCTTGGAATTATCTAGATATTACTGGAAGATGATAAATCTATATATTTGTATTTTTGTTTCTTAATGGTTACAATTGTTTCTGGTTTGGGAAAATAGAAACTAGTTAAAATGACTCAAATTACAGTTTTGGTCAACTCATTGAAAGATAATGGTCAAAAGAGTTCACTGCACTGGACACAGCTGCCTGCATGATGTGAGCCTCAGTCTCCTACAAACCTACCTCTCAAATGTCCAGATTTTTGTGGAATGTCCATATTTACACTTCATATTTTTGGTCTGTTTGTCATAAAATGTGTGGTTTTCTGGAAAATCACTGGGATGATCTGAGGACTGAACTTTCTAAATAATGACATAAATTTGAGTTTCAGACTTCATATCCTGCAGAAAAAGCATGCTAACACAAATCCTGCTATTCTAACTTCTAAGTTCATAAGAGCAATATTAAATATCTGTCCCTATTTTTGGGCCTTTGTCCTCCCATTATTTCAGGCTTTGTCCAGATTTCTTGCTCTTAAGGGTTGAGAGGTATGCCTAATAAGGAAGAAATAAGGGTATATTTGGTTACCTAGAGTTTCATATGTGATTTTTTTGCTCAGTAATATACATTTGGCATTTTGTACATTGAGATCTCTATGCATTTTTCTCCATATAATTAATGAACTAGAACTAACAACCTAGAATGAAATACAATGGTCCACAGACCATAATATTGTACAGCATTTATCTGCAATATATTACTTCTATCCTTGTCCACATAATGTCTGAATATAATATTAAGTGTGACTCAGTCTGTGAACATCTGGTTCGTACAACACTTACATTATGCATTGCTTGTGATATCACACTACCCCTAATATAACGTGTGTGATTTTTTTCAGGGAGTGTTGTGCTGATAGTATCATTTTGTTATAATATATTAAATCTCCTGACAACATATAGTGTGCACAGGGATGACAGGGTGCTGCTGTTATAGCCTTACAACGCCGTCAGTGCCACTGTAGTCCCATACTACATATGGAGTTGATTTATAATGGACAGTAATACCGTGTTGTAAATATACCAGTCATGTCCAGTTTCCACAGATATTATCAGTCAACACTGATCTGACACTACAGTGCTTACTGTGTTAATACTCTTCTCAAACACCTGCATGGGCCCTACATAGCAGCATTGATCCATTTTGGTAATATCCTGTCAGTACTGAAAATGTAGAATATTAGGGAATACCTTATTTTTGTCACCCCATTACCTCCTATGACAGTGCAGCCCCCCCCAGTAGCTAAGCAGGGCTTTAATTTTACACTAATGCAGTCATGAATTGAGCTTTGTAATAATGCAGTTATGTTAAGTTATATTAATGTGTCCTGTGCATTCTGTCAACATCCTCTCTGCATAAAAATGACACCCTACGATAGTTGCACCTGTGTGACATCACTACATTTCTGTAAGAAATGTAACAAATGCAGACACCTGTTAAACTGTTATTGTACTCTATTATATATGTACCCTGCACAAGTGATATTAAATCTGCAAACAATTATAATATTAAGAGGATTATTAATTAAACAAATTGTTCTAAAGCAGGTGAGACTTTGGGCAGGATTCACGAAGGCTTGCACGGAGTGTAAGAGACGTGTAACACTCCATGCAAGCCTCGCGATCCAGGAACAGCCCTAAACTCCGTGTAAGAGACCAGCTAAAACGTCTCTTACACGGACTGGGCGTGGACATGCTAAATACCTCCCTTGCAGCCGAAAGGTATGCAAATGAGGTATATTAGCGATCCACGAAGCAGAAACCAGCCCGTGTAAGAGACGTTTTAGCTGCAGAAATGTACTCAGTTGACAACTGAGTACGTTTCTGCAAAATTCACAATGGAGCCATGTCAGCTCCAAATAAAGGGTGCATATGTGTCAGGCAGCATGCCAATGGCCAAATATGTGGCCATTGGCAAGGTAACCCGATGCAAAAATAAGAAAAATATAATTTTTTTTTTCGGCGATCGCCGACGTTTAAACCCAGTGCAGCCCCGCACAAACAGGCTGCGCTGTATAAAACATAAAAATGAAGGTTATAAACCCACAAATGTGGGTTTTATGCAATACATGGAATGACAATGCAGGGACCAGCAGACCAAAAACAACATGGCCACCGTGTAGTGGTTGCTAAGGGGGGAAGCTGAGTGTAAGACATGTAACTAAGCATTAGTAGGCAATCTCATGTAAATGAGGGTTAGGATACTGAATCTCACAGTCACATAGCAAATGAGCACAGTCTGAGTAGTGTAAGAGATATATAAGGGGGAGGAATAGAGTAGGAGATAGGTGACATCACAGGGGGGAATGGTAGAAAGAAATGCAGTTCATTGGAGGTCAGTGTAACATGACAGATGACAGACACAGATCAGGGAAAGAGGAGTGCCACAAGATAAGTCTGGGAAAGTCAAGAAATGGAAGGTGTACACTGTTACTTACACTAAAGTTTCTTGCTGGGCGTGCATGCTCACGTGTGCGCGCCATGAAGCGTGAGTAGGGCAGTGTGCGTGCGTGTAAGGCAGACAGAGCATGTAGGAGCCTGTTGGCAGACCTGTAACACTGTTTGCGCTGGTGTGCGCGCGTTTTAACCCGAATAAGATGATTGTAAACCGTGTAAGCATGTGTGCGTGCGTGTAAGCCACTGTGAGCGTGTTTCTGCTGGTATGCACGCTGCTCCCCCCTGAGGAAACAGAAAGGAAAAAGGAAGCAACAGAATTAGTAGGAAGCTAGCAGGGAATACTGCTGGAGCTAGCAGGTGAAAACAATTAGAAGCAGGCAATTACACAGGCAGAATAGTAGTCCAGCCCAGCACTTAAAACTCTGCAAACAGCAGTGCAGGATGTTTCTCTCAAGAGACACTGCAAGACAGGAGTAAGCTAATAGAAGTGAAAACTGAAAAAGCTTCACTCAGAGCAGAAATGTTAGGGGCTGCCATAGCTGTCATAATGAGACATAGGCGACTTGCTGAGGGTGGTGACAATGCAGATGGTGCCAGACAACCCACAGTGAGGAGACGGAGAAGAGTGTACAGGCCCAGGGTCACCTACCACGGGTTACATGAGCTGGAGATAGTAGAGCTATAGAGTGGACAGAGAGCTCCTGCAGCAAATAGTTGAGCTGTGCAGGCCACGCCTCACACACAGAACCAACAGAGGTGAACCCATCCCAGTGGAAACCAAGGTATGTGTTGGCCTAAGAATACTAGCAACAGGTACCTTCCAGAGACCAACTGGTGATATGATGGGGATATCACAGGCATCAGCCTCCAGGGTACTGCACCAGTTCCTGGATGCCATGTCAGCACATGTCGGTGATCATGTATATTTCCCCAATGCCCGTGAGGTATTGGCCAGCAATATGCGTCTCTTCCAGCAAATAGCGGAATACCCTGAGGTAGTGGGTGCAATAGACTGCACGCACATATGCATCAAAGCACCAGCCGGTGAGCAGGGTAGGGCCTACATTAACCGCAAGGGCTTCCCCTCCATCAACTGCCAGGTCATGTGTGATGCCCAGGGCATAATAATGAATGTGTGTGCTGGCTGCCCTGGGAGTTACCATGATTCCCACATCTGGCATTTGACGCAGCTGTACCAGACATTTGCCAATGGGGACATGCCACACGGACACCTAGTGGGGGATGCAGGTTATGCACTGGAGCCGTGGCTGATGACACCCATCAGAAACGCACACACACCTGAACAGGAATGCCATAATGAGGCACATGCACAAACACGTAATTTAATAGAGCGTGTGTTTGGGATGCTCAAGTCATGGTTTCGGTGTCTGGACACATCTGGTGGAGCCTTGCAGTACACACCAACTACATGTACCCAAATTGTCATGGTATGTGCTATGCTATATAATATGATCTTGCGAAAACAGCTGCAGCAGGACCAGCATAGGGCTGGGCCAAACAGCCCCCCACCATTGCCAAGGCCATCACAGGCAGAGCGTGACTCAGAGGAGCAACAACCTGAGCCTGCCCCAGTAGGCAGAAGGAGGCGTGCCCAGTATGCCCTGGCCTTGGCAAAGAGGCAACGCATAGCACATACACTGGCTCAGTAGGAACCCTGGGAATGATACCCCCTCTGACTCACTCATATAATAACAGGGATGCCTAAACTGACATGACCTGCTCACAAACATGTACAGGGAGGGTAATATTCGCATCCGACAGAGGCAGCCCTGCAGCACCACCTGAGGCATGAATGCCATGTGTTAAGTAATGTAACACCATGTATTATATGCACACCTGAGGACCCTGACTAACATCCACCCTCACCAAGCATGAAGCCACAAAATAACGATGGGATGATAAATAGCAATAACTGGCTGAAGTAATGCAGGTAGTCAAAGGGGAGCCAATGTGTTCCAGCCTGGGAAGACATGCGGAGCATGACATGATGCACCACCTGCTAGGGGTGGCGTGCACCTATCAGTCCAGGCCCCATGGATACTGGCAAAGGCTGGCAGTACCCACAGCATGCCCTGAATAGGTAAGTCTCAAAACACAAACCCACCTTCATAGGTACCACAAGGGATAGGAACCTAGATGTAATGCTACCCAATGCCAGAAGTCTAAACAGCAAGATTGTGCAGTGTAAACGCACACAGTATGGAGAATGTAGATATCAGTCCTGTAATAGAAAACTGGGTCAAGGCCCACATCAGCACCCTAACACTACCAGGTCACTCCTCATACTGTGCTGTACAGCCAGAAAACATGGAACAAGCTACAAAAGGAGGGTGACTAGCAATAAATGTCAAGGATAACCACACCCCCATGTTGGTACCACAACAAGAAGCAGCATTGAATAGCCATGGTCAAATACCAATGGCTAAAACTGCCTCCCAGTATATAGCCTGCTGCACACTACTGTCCTAATACCAGGAACTGCACCTGGCCTATGTTGGAATACATGAATATATCAAGCCCCCCAAACCACATTATAATGCTTGACTGAAAATACTCAGACATACACCGGGAGCATTATACTAGCACCAACACAGTCAGAGAAAAGTTCCCAGAATCCATAAACCAAAATGCCCAGGAACAACATAGCACTCCCACAAGAGGGGTAAGCATACTGGATGTGATAATCAGCAACATGTGTACTGGATGGCAAGATGAGAAGTGTATCCCTCACTGGTAAGACCAGACCATAGAGTAATCACACTGGATATACACATCCCAACCCCAGTCCCTGGCCAGAATACTACAGTGAAAAACATGTGTAAAGCATAGATTGCACCCCTCCAAACCGATGTGGAATCCACGAAAGGCCCTGTGCAAGTGCAGAATATGGGACACACCGCAGAGCATGTTATACAGGCATTGCATGAACACAGCCAGGAATGCTTGGAGTATGCAATCACAAATAACAACAAGACACAATGCCATACACGCAGGCTTCTGGCATGCTGGACTCCAGCCATTACCAAACCATGCAAGAGAATGAGGAAGCTACCACATGATAGAGCAAACATAAAAAGGGAAGTAATCACTGATCAGTAGTATGGCAATAACATATGTCCACACATACAATCCACTAAGGCCAGCCACAACAAGTAGAATCTGTGAATCCAGAGGCAATGTGACACCTGTCCCAAGTACACAGACAACCACAACTCCCCCCAATAAATACAAATATATGTGATAGATGCAACCATGTATCCAAACTGGAGGCTGAGCTCCCCCAACTCAGTACTGTCAAAACTAGTCAGGAGGAGAAGGTAACCACATACACCACAAACCCAGTCCCACATAGACCTACCACAACTGTAAACCAAACACATAAACACAGAAAAACATTCCCGGAGGCCCTAATTGCAAACACACCACATCAACAGAAGCCTCCAAAGCAGATCCCAAGCAACCACAACCTCCAAACATAGCACATGCAACACATAGTACACAAAGCTGGTGTGCCAAACAGTCACAGGCCAGAAGGAGAAACAACATGCCTGATACAGTTGTAATAGGTGTCTGTATAGGCAGACACACTGCTGTCCCACTCACCAGACTGAACAAGGGAAAGGGTACAGTAAGCTGCCTGTAGGCTGCCACAATATGCCACATAACACAAGTATGCAGGTCACCCCAAAGCAAGCAGAAATATGATGCACTCAATGTCCATGCTGGTGTGAATGACCTGAGATGTACCTCCCTGGACTACATGAAAAGAGACATGGATGAGCTCTCTGAGTATGTACCCCAGGCCGGTATGACACTGGCCGTGTGCAGCATCCAACCCTCACCAAGAATGATGCCACAGTACAAACACAGAATGATCATCTTTAACAGGTGGCACAGTTACAGCTGTCAGTCCAAGAGGGTCTAATGTCTGTCTGCTTGAGATGTCATGCATGACAAGCCATGCTGCTGTTCCAGGGATGGCTTGCACCTGTTACCCCTGTGCGTCTGGATACTGGATAAGGCCTTTGCCACCTCCATAGAGCCGTATGTAGGCAAGGCCAAAAGGACTACCCACCACCCTAGAAAACATAAGTGGTAAGAAACATAAGGGTAATGCTGACCAATGCCAGATGTGTAAACTGCAATATGCATGCCCCTGAGGCACTTCCCAGTATGGAGAACATCGATGTCTGTGCAGTGACAGAAGCCTGCTGCAAGCCTAGTGATAGCACACCAGCACTACCAGGTTATACCACATATCATGCGTTATGGCCCCAACACCTGGACCAAAACATCAAAGGAGGGGGAGTATCCATATGCAGCACAGACACCCATATGGCCAGGTAACTGACAATGCACAAAGCAGTGGAGACCACCCATGTGCACCTAAGTGTAGTCAAAACAGCTGTACAGTCTGTAGCATGTGACAGACCACACTCTCACACACAAGAACTCCACCCAGACATCCTGAAGACACTGGACAGAATGAATGTCCCACCAAATACCAGACAAGGTACTCACAAATTACCACATAGGTGGTAAACCATTATGTATGCAAGGAGTAATCAGGGACCTAGGGACACAAGTCGACAGTAATCTGTCATGTGACACACACAATGCCAATGTGGCTAGGAAGATTGTCGATATTGGACACCGTATCATGAAAGGATTCACATCTACATCAACAGAGGTCACTGTGCCTCTGTACTGTTCCCTTATCACACCCATAATCTAGTACAATGACTCATATGGGATGTACTGTATGTGACACCTGCAGCGGTTCGGAAGACCTCAAAGGTACCTCACTAAGAGGATAAAGGGTGTCAAATATATGTCATATGCTGCCTGGCTGTAGACACCCCAGCTGAATGCAGTCACAGACTGCCTACACAGAGGCATTGTATGTCTGTTGTACAAGGCCATGTCCAACACAGGAGTAATGGACATGCTCCACCACAGGAAATCAAAGCCATTGGAGCTGTGACAGTGACAGATGTCAGCCTCAACACATAATGAAATAGGATGTGCTGGAGGGACAGATACATAACCCAGAGGCAACCCACACCCAGAAACAGGATCCCAATCCATGTTAGGCAGAGCCCCTCACTGACACCCCTCAACAGGAATATTGCCAAGTGGATGGATGATTGTACATGTATACTGGGGGTCTTCACTGTGTCACGACCAGACAGAGGCACAGTAAAAAAAATCATAAATGGCCATAATAGTCACATAGCAAGGGGCAGCGAAAGACACACACACTCTGGCTTGGCTTACTAATGCCCTAGGGTGGATAGCCTAGTATGAACCCATGAACCTATAAGATACAAATTGTACAGGACACTAAGGATAATCACAAGGCTTACTTAACTGATGGTAGGAACCATGTTGGGAATCCACAGATATGCTCCGAATCACACAGATATTACAAACAACATACCAAACACACACACATATTGCCAACATACGACCTGACAGGTGCAGTGCAAACCCCCCCCCCCCAGAATGCAAAATATTTATCCCAGCAGACTGCTGGTCCCCTGACATTACAGATGCTGAGGTAACAGCCATCATCTGCAAAGCAAAACACACAGCAGCAAAGGTATGTGATGGTGTCCTGGGCTGAGGCCAACATGGACTCCAAGAATAATGGAATGTCAAATCACACTACTGCCCAATGTCAGCCTTACCACAGGATATGTACCCAAAGAGCAGTGTACAACAACAGTGGTCCTTCACAACAAAGGTGTTGCCTGAATGGATACTGCAAACTACCACCCCAGGATCCTGACAAGCTTGGTCTGCATAGCTATGGAAAGGATCAGTATGTACCGCAGACATAAAGCTATCGTGGACCTACTGATACTGGACCCTACACAGTGTGGCTGTCGTAACTGCAGATCCTGCCCCTAAACATGTTTGACCCATTTGAAGCAGTCATTAAGGTAATTGATGAGGGCAATGTGGTCCACACAGCGTAGCTGGACCGTGCATATGCTTCTAGACAATACCCTACGAGTTCAGTATGGATATGTTCACCAGCTTAAATATATACCTCTATGTCAGTAGAGGGGTTGCAAACCAGACCGAGGACAGAACTGACATGGTCAGACATGCTGCATCCATGTCATACTACAAAGCAGATATGAGTGGCATCCCACAAGGCTTGGTCCTGGGCCCCCCCCCGTTCTGTATATATGTCCCATAGGTATAGGCCAACATGGAAGGACTGTGACTGAACATGTATGCAGAGGAGTACAAACAGCCCACCATATCCGACCCCCAGCTGACACAAGCAACCCACAAAAGGGCCACCTACAAACAGACAACTGGAGCCATAGCCATGTCAGCAAGCTAATTGCAGAACTGTGGATAGACAACCACCGTGGATATACAGTAAGTGCCCACAAATTACCACACAGGTGCTAACCCATTACGTACCTAACATGTAATGAGAGACCTGGGGACACAAGGTGATAGATATCCTGCACTGGACAAACATGTGGCTGTAGTGTTCAGAGAAACATAACATATACCCACCCAATCATGAAGGTTGTCAGATGTAGATAAGGGAGGTCACTGTGGCTCTGCAGTCATCCTTCATCAGTGTCACAATTGACTACAATAGCCCCTGTGGGATATACCTCAGCAGACACCTCCATCAACTGTAAAGTCCACAACAGTACCCCACCAGGAGTAGCAAAGAGCATGAACAGATGCCATGTGTTGCCTGAGTAAACAAACTGCAGCCCCACACACTGCCATACTGCCCAGCTACAGGCAAGCTGTGCCTGATGTATGAAGCCATGTCCAACCTGGAATCAATGAACATGCTGCACCTTGTACAATCTGAATGGCAGTGAACTATGCACATGAGAGACCTGAACCCCAGCACTGACATACATAGGACAAGCTGTACAGAATGATACATAACACAGAAGGCACCCCCACTCTTGAGTAGACTCCCGGTACAGGTTAGCCAGAGAGTCACCTATCGACACCCCTCAAGAGGAATCCCAATGAGTGGATGGGAGATGGTAGGTTAACCCTGGGTATCACTGTTATGTCAGAGGTAGACGGAGGCACAGTATACCAACCATGACATATGTCATGGCAAACTCCAGTTACAATGTGTGTCAAAAGACAAACACACCCTGTGACTAGCATCAGAAATGGCCTAGGGAACATCGCTAGTGTTTGCCAATGTCCACCTATGTTGTGGAATACACTACCAATGTTGGACGAGCCTGGTGTAGGTAGTCCATATCTGAACATAATGCAACATGGTCATATGTGCACAACTGGCCCCCACACAGTCTGTTGTGCACACTATGAAGATGTCAAGCAGTGATAGGACTAAAGCCCAGGATGCTGTCCACCACAGTAAAAGTACTGAACCAGTACACTATACGGTACTACAGTGTTAGGTCATTATGAAAGTATGTTGACAACTGTCTGCAAAGTATCCCATGCAAGCCCTGCAGGCACAGTATAATCCCTGTTGTGGCAGACACGAAGCAGTTGGCCAGTTAGTACACAACATGACACCCAACACACAACCATAAACGTGAGATATTGTTGAAGTTCACACACACCCAAATATGTGGTGGACTTCAGAGTGTAACATATGGAAAGCTCACACTGGGCATGCTTGCACACTTTGATAAATGAGGCATATGTCAGACAACATGCCATTGAAAGGCTGAACTGGGCATGCTCACACACTTAGGCCATATCTTCGTTTAGCAGTTGGCCACACATATCTGATATTTGTACATGTCATTCCAGGAACCAACCACAACATAGCAATCTGCCCAGTGCACACAGTAAATGACTACAGAGACATAAGTGATATAGTGGATCACCGTCATATGCAAACATCTTCCACAGATACACAAGTTGGTCATAGGAACAGGGAATGCTATGGCAATAAAGACCTGTAAACAGTAGAACAGCACAACAAATATTGTGCATCTGACAATTGAACATATGGGTGTAGAGGTCAATACTAGGCTTGTTGCTCGAGGGAATGACAGCTCAGCCAGAGTGTGCTTGGCATCTGCATCCCCAGTACAGTAGGCTACTGTGCCACTGTAAAGTAGGTCACATAAGGCAACGTGTGAGACTAGTGAGCTGTGCCTCTGTCAAGCAGGGGCACAGTGGAGATCCCAGGGTTTGAATGTGCTAAGCCACAGCCATGTTGTTGGTGTGTGCTGGAAGAGGGTTGCAGAGGATCCCTAACAGTAAGTGGACGTCAATAACAGACTGAGGGGAGCCCTATCTGCATTGTCTGGACAATTCCACTGTCAACACTGTGTTGTGATGATTATGTGGGAATGAAGTGTCGTGCCGGAACTGTTCACAGATGTCCTCCCTCTGTGGGCTACAGCTCTGCAATGTATTAGCTCACTCTGTCTGTTGGACGGCTCATATATTGCTGGAGTACACCTGACAGGTGTCTTGTTGTGGAGTAGTCATGGGTATATGTGGGATAGCATGATCAATGCAAACCGTACACATGCTCATAGAATGCAATTGGCAAGGATTATGCTGAGTGGCCAGTATAGTCCCCCAGCATGGGGCCTTTGAAGTCGGCCACCCCAGTCTTCACAAGTGTAGAGTCTGCTTGTGCTAAATACAGTTTGTGTGCAGTGACAACCTTGCCTGGGGGTGGGTATGGGATATGGATGTCCAGGGAAAGGTGGGTATGGTCAGATATCAACAATGGTGGTCTACCTCTGGTGTGGAACAGTGAGTACCCATGTTGCAGATGGACATGTGGCTGTGGTGTGTGGTTCTGCCATAGCACATGGACCCACAAATTGTAGTGGCTGTAGGGTAAAGTGGTAGAGGCCTGAGTAGTTCTCACACACAATATGCCTGTACCTGATGTTAACAACTGGAATGGTGTATGTGAACACCTGCATATCCCGGCACTGTTCCCAGGGAAGCTAAGTGTGTGTCCTGGATGTGGGTGTGGTGTTCTGGACTGGTTGTGTTGTGTGTTACAGGTCCTGTGGTCACGAAGCATGGTATAGAACATAACCTGCCAGTGCAATGTGCATATCTGACCCTGACGTAGGTGGCTGCAAATGCATATATATGCCATCCCCCACCTGACAGGTAGTACTAGATGTACATAACTCTGTAGAAATAAAGATGTCAGCACCCTATAAATACTGCAGGTGCAGACCAGATGCCCAGTAATTCGGTTAGCGCGCTCTGCTAATGCATCTCACTCAAGTGTCATAATATAGGTAGGTAGGAGTTCGAACCATGCAATTGCTCAGTGTGTGTGTGTGTGTGTGTGTGTGTGTGTGTGTGTGTGTGTGTGTGTGTGTGTGTGTGTGTAAGATGTCCCTCTACAGGATGCACATTCCCCTATCTCAGCACGGATTATGTCAGCACCCTATAAGTACAGCAGGAGAAGGGAAACCTCCCAGTAATTCGAATAGTGCGCTCTGCTAATGCGTCTGTCACGAGTGTCATAACATAGTTAGGTAGGGGTTTGAATCCTGCAACTGCCCAGTGTGTGTGGAGGGGGGTTAGTGTGTGTGTGAGGGAAATGTCCCTTTTGGCAACTGTGAAAGCACTCTACAGGATGCACATTCCCCTATCTCAGCACGGATGATGTCAGTACAGCAGGAGAAGGGAAACCTCCCAGTAATTCGAATAGCGCACTCCGCTAATGCATTTCTCTCAAGTGTCATAATATAGTTAGGTAGGAGTTTGAAACCTGCCAATGGCAAGTGTGTGTGTTTGGATGTGGGGAGTTTGTGTGTGTGCAATTCTGTATGAAAAACATGTGCTTTTTTGCAATCAGGAGATCACACTACATGATGCACATTACCCTTTCCAAACAGTGATGATATCAGCACCCTAAACATACAGCTGGAGAAGAAACACCTATCAGAAATCCGAATAGCGCAGTCTGCTACAATGTCACTCTCAAGTGTCATAACATAGTTAGGTAGGGGTTTGAAACCTGCAAGTGTGTGTATGTTTGGATGTGGGGAGTTTGTGTGTGTGCAATTCTGTATGAAAAACATGCTAGTTTTGGCAATCAGGAGATCACACTACCTGATGCACATTACCCTTTCAAAACACTGATGATGTCAGCACCCTATAAGTACAGCCAGAGAAGAGGAACCTCCTAGTAATCCGAATAGTGCGTCTCTCTCACATGTCGTGACTTAGTTAGGTAGGGGTATGAATCCTGCAAATGGCAAGTGTGTGTGTGGGGGTAGTAGGGTGTGTGTAAATGCAAGTGTGAAAGAACAGATCCTTTTGGCAAATACGACAATACACCAGATGCTGCATATTCCCCCAGTAAACACAGGGGATGTCACCACACTATCAGCACAGCCAAACAGGGCTAGTTGGCCAGTAATGCCAATAGTGCGCTCTGCTACTGGGTCTATTACCATTGTCAGAGTACAGATAGGTATGTTTTGGTAACCCACAACTGCCATGTGTGGTTGTGTCACACATTATGACCTTGTGTGGGTCTTTGTGCATAACAATGCATGCCATTGCCTAAACCAGCAATGGCAATGCACACATGATGTATGTGTGTGACACATACACATAAATACCTGTGACCTGCAGTAGTTACCATGTCTGACACATGCCTCGAGTGGATAAATGGTATTTGCAATGCATAACAATATGACTGTCTTACTGTGCAGGGGCCGCATGCGGTATGTGTCTATACAGTGTGGGTGTATACGGTAAAATACCTACAGCAGGGGATACACATCTGGTCTGGGCCATATAATCTACATGTAGTCAATGTACAGGTGCTGCATGTTCCCACCTGTTGTGGGAGTGGTAACATGTCATTCCACAGCAATTCAGTGACCACATGCTGGGAACCCTTCAACTAGTGTGTTGTAGCTACAGTAATGCTCACGCACAATGTTTGGCTGGATGCAGTCCAGCCATATAAAGACAGTTCTTGAGACTTGCATATTGCCAGTGTTGTTATGGAGGATAGGTGGGTTTCCTGTGTATGGGAGGGTTGTGTGTGCCAGGCTATGAAGCAGTCCGACACACTGTTAGCTGCACATGAATAGGCCCTGATGCTTTGTGCTGTGCCAACAACCTGGAGGTGTGTGTATCTGTGGTGCCTTGGGATACCACCCCCCTGTCCAGTGTTACATGTGTAGGGGACGACAGGCATGGTATGAATTATAACCTGGCAGTGATGGGTTGCACCTGTGAGCCATGAATCAGAACTCTGGTACTGCACAGACATTGCAGTTCACCGTGCTGAGGATAGTGTCCAGTACATGCATCTTGTGTTGTACACTGCTGGTGTTGTGTAGCATCACTGTTAGTGTCCTATCCTGTGTGATACCCACGGAGGTGGCTATGTAATCCGTTTCCTGCAGCATAAGGCAGTATGTGTGTATCAAGGGGCTTTGGCAATATACATTGGGCCATGGGTGTCACGTGCAAGCTGCCCCTCGCACATCATTGTGGCTTCCCTAGCATGTAAGCACACGTTGACAGCCAGTCGATACCCTATGAATGACATTGGAGACTGAGCAGAATGTAGACATAGAACACCCTTCCTACATATAGTGGTAGCATACCTGGTGAGGGTATGATGGCAACCAAGATCAGGCTCATACTGGCCCATGCCACATGCTGAGAGATCCCTTCTATGTTCCCTATCATGTAGTCCAGGGAGGTATGTCTCAGGTCATCCATAGTGGCATGGTCAATGACTGAGTCATATGTGTCCATGCCTCTGACTGACCTGTATGCATGTGTTTTGTGGTGGACCATAGTGCCCCAGAGGCATATCACTGTGACCTTCACCATGTACAGCCTGTTGAGCGGGACCCCACTGCAGCGGCCAAGAGAGGTACCTGACACATCTGTAGGAGGTGTGTTGTGTAGCCCTACAAGCTGTGAGTGTGTGGCACATGGGATGTGTGTGCCATGTGTGGCATGTGCTCTGATCCGACGTAACATATGCCTGTGTGCCAGCTGTGGAGGTGTGTGATGCTCAGGCAGGATGCTATTCTGAGTCCCCACATATGCCCCAGTGTGTTCAGCTGGCTGTCAGTGCATGTCTATGTCTGACTGGTATTGTAGTCACTGTAGTATGACATGCCACCTGACAGGATATGGCATTACTGGGTTCAGAGTGCTCAGTCCCCAGATTGGCTATGTGGTGGCATCCCACACATGTGTTGTACATTCCTGGCCAAGGGTGATGGTTGACTGCATACATGTGGCAGCTGTGACATTGCCACATGACTCACATAAACCACAACTGGACCATAGAGGTGATTCACGGGTTACCTTTGCACATGCTACCCTGGTAGTGTGATTGCCATGGTGAGTACCAACACATAGGGCCAATGGGGAACAACATACTGAAGGTGTGTATGTGTGGGTGTACTGCTACTGTTTCACAGCACTGGCATATATGACTGCACACGTGGGTAAATGCCAGGTAAGACATGTGCAATGTGTCACAGGCAATGTACATGCGAACAGGACAGACAGTGACGTTCTGTCATGTGTAAACTTGACATACGCATCGTACGCTATGCAGATGTCACTAGGAGTCCACAGAAGCACTGTAACTCTGCATTGCAGATGGAAGCAGTGTTCCAGGGAACCCCAAGCGAACATGCATGCAAACAAAGCTACAGTAAGCAGGGCTGGAAGTAGTCCATTGTACAACAAAGAAGGGGTAACACTAACAGTAGGTAACAGTGCAAATATGTAGGCACTATCAACATGTACCCAGGAATGCACAGCGCAGATGCCCATGGTAGAAATGATATTATGTCATAGTTAATTGTGATTTGGATTACATTGGTACTGCACACATATCAACAGGCGCAAACATCCACATTGCATACTCGTTGTGGGCAACTTGCCACCATTACTGTACATGTCCATCATTGGATATCACTACTTGCATTAGCTTCCCCCCTGTGCTACCCATGTATGTGGCTATCTGTTGACATCCTTACCACCGGTATGCAATTATGTGCAGCTGTTATACTTTGGTACGTACTATGGGTGCAGATAACAATTCAGGACAGTCATACGGTTACTGCATCAGGCATGCTGGGATATACACACAGTCATATCAGCACACTGTACTGTTACCAACATGATACTACTAATACACTTCTATGTAGTCACCCTGTGCATCAGCAACATGTTTACCTGTTCCTGCACTGATGTTGGAGATTGCAGGAGGTGGCACAGTTTCATCATATGCACAGGGTGTGAATTAGGTATGCCTGAGTCTGCCACTGATACCACCAATTGACATGTGTGTGTATGTGTGTTGGTGAGGGACAGCAGTACAGGATGGGGCACTGTTGGTGCAGTGTGTGCATGTATGTGGTAGCCCTAGGTGTTAACATTTCGCATGTGTGTATGCACGCACACAGTTCCACCTCATGGCTGCCATATACAGGGGTTTGTGGACAGCCACAGACTGCACCTGGCAGGTCATACAGATCAGTGTCTGTGGACATGGACACGGTACCTGTGCCTGGCAGGGGTGCTACGGACCATATCCGGTACTAATCCAGACTGGGTACTGTCATCAGAAGCGGGAGTGTGTTGACTGGACACAGGTCCCTGTTGGGACTGTCCAGAGCCACGTGCACGTGGTCTCCTGGGGTGTTCCGATGACAGCACAGACCCAGCATTGCTGGGGCTGCTGCTGGCACTATGGGGGCGTGCGTGGGCCTGTTGTCATCCATGCCGACTGCCAGCTGCTGCTGTTGCTGGCATATGGCCACGTCGACGCCACAACCGCCCACCATTGCCCTGGCTCATGGACATTTGGTTGTGGAACTGCTGTAATATGTCCCCACAATGTCTGTCTATGACATCGGTGAAATTACGGATAGCATCCGCGATGTCACGCATACTGTCAGTCATGGCTGTGCGACATGCTTTCAGCTCCCTCAGACCCTTTCTGGTGTACCTTTCCATATGCGACTGTGCCTGCATGACAGCCTGAAACATAGCTGAGGTTGACAGACCTCTTTGGGCACGTCTGCCAGAGGCAGTACGCCCATGGATGCTCCCACGAGAACCCATGGGCAACTGTCTTTGTGGTACCATCGCAGGACCCTGCCCATGGCTGCTGTGTGGGGAAGCATGTGCCACAGATACCACATTACCCTGGTCAATGCCCACTATATCCTGTCCATCACCTAGGGACAATGGTGACAAAGGATGTACTGGCAGGATGACTGTGCGCAATGATGGGGTTGACAGCTGTGTACTGTCAATTGGCTGACCAATGGCGGACCCTGACACACCTTCCTGTACCATTACACAGATATCATCATTACCAGTACCTGTGGCACCAGATTCAGGTTCCCTGCTGCAGGACACCAGAGCAGCACCAGAACCTGTGGGAGGAAGACAGGAAACACAGTTTACAGTGTCCACACAATGTTACGAGTGATGCACTTATGCACACATGCACACATGCACACGTGGACACATGCACACATGCACACATGCACACATGCACACATGGACACAGGCACACATGCACACATGCACACGTGGACACATGCCCACATGCACACATGCACACATGGACACATGCACACATGCACACATGCACACATGCACACAGGCACACATGCACACATGCACACGTGGACACATGCACACATGCACACATGCACACATGCACACATGCACACGTGGACACAGGCACACAAGCACACATGCACACATGCAAACATGGACAAAGGCACACATGCACACATGCACACATGCACACGTGGACACAGGCACACCTGCACACATGCACACCCCGCAGTATACACACAGAGCACTACTGAGTTACACTAGTATTACTAGCACTATCAGGACTATTATAGGTATTGTTAAACACACTCACCAGCATGGATGGCCTGCCTTGCTGTAACACCGGAGGGACCTGCAGAAATGAGGAGATTAATGTCAGTGGGCACAACTGTGCCGTTGATACTGCATATGATACAGTGCAGCAGTACACCAGTTGCCTTTCACATGTCAGCTGCTGATTTTGCCAATATCACACATGCACAATTACATACTATGTTGACAGCTACAAACCACGGACACACCTTACACATGCATAAACTAACAGTGTACAGAACAGTCAAGTGTACATATGACATATTACCTGCACGCTCCATGTCGTGCTGCTGTGTGGATCCAGCCTCCATCATGATGCAGGTGTATTGCTGTTGCTGTTCCGGGGCTGGAGCCACAACACTTAGGAGTAGCCCCTCCAGTCTGGTGAGGGGGGGATGTGTGGCCACCCCACCTCCTGTGGCTACCTGTTGCCTGTGGATAAACGACGCACGCTGACGGACATTTCTGATTAAATCACTGCAGTGATGTTGTACCTGCTCATATGTCCTATTATGCGTGCCAATGTCATTTACCCTACGGACAAGGTCTTGCCACAGTGCAGCCCTCTCCTGCTGATTCTGGCTGGTGCGGGGAAACAGTATGTCATAATCCCGCACCAGGCTCTGGTGTATCTCCTCATCTTCCGCTGCAGAGTAGGCGGGATTACGCTGACGCGCCATCTCCCTGGAAGAGAACACAAACAGGATATCAGCAGACTATGTCAGCAATATATGGCACACATACTATACATGATACTCAAGTGTAGTGATATACTACTACTCCCATATGTTGCATGTGTGTGTCTCGTGGTGGATACACAAGTACATGGCCAGATATCAGTGCTCAGCCAACACCTGTGCAACAATACCTGCCACATTCCATACAACATAGTAGCATGACCCATCGGTCAGCACACTGCGACAGGTCCAATGCACAACCTCACTCTGGGGGTTCATACCAAGGTACTGTATGTGGAACGCCATCCACTAGTGTGATGTGGACACAAGTTACTCGGCCTGGATATACATATCCCACCACCACCACCAGCACAGTAGACTACTTTGATATGTATGTGATTAGACAGTTATTCACTTGTTAGGACTGAGATGGTATCCATGCAGCCCACTGGGCCAGTGGAAGCCACAACCCACACTGCTGACCCCTTTGCGAAAGCTTACCATGGACATCCCACAGATTGCATGGAACTTGCACACACATTTCTAACCCAGACCCTATGCACAAAGGTTAGGCATCCTGTCCGGTGGACCCCAGCCAGAGGCAGATTGTATAACAATAGTAGGAGGCTACTGCAGGACAGAGCAGATTCACATTAAGGGAAGGCATCTGTGGTCAGCACTGGTAATACGCTACGGTCTCTCATAACAATGGCCATGGCCTACTCTGGGAGGGAAACGGCCACAAACACTATAGATAACCACAAGGCCTTCTTCAGTTATGTTACACATATGGACCAAATGCCTCAGATACGCTCTGAGTTAATACACACCTACTTAACATTCACCGGACACACAGATATTGGCAACATTCTTGCAGACAGGTTCGGTGCACATATTCCCCCTCCTTCTCCCCCACAAGTAGAAATACTTATCACAGCTGAATGTAACCTCCCTATCATCTCACATGTCCAGGTGAGGGCCGCCCTCAGCAAAGCAAAACACACAGCATCACTGTGACCTGATGGTATCCCTGGATGTGTGCTACGTGCACTCCAAGAGGACATACAACCACATATAAGACTGATATTTAACCTTGGCCGTACTACAGGATATGTACCTGAACACTGGCATACAGCAACAGTGGTCCCACACCACTAAGGAGGCACCTCTACTGACCCTGGGAACTACCGCATCATAAGCATAACCGGCCTGGTCTGCTAAGCTATGGAATTATTCAGTATGGGACGCATATACAGCGATATTGAGTACCTGCAGACACTTGTTCCCGGCCAGTTTGCCTTTGTGATGGGCTGATCCTGCCTTTTGAACCTGATTGACCTTTCAAAACAGTCACTACAGCCATTGATGAGGGCAACGCACAGACAACTGCTGCCAGGATCATGGCCTAACACTGACTGACATGTAATGTATAGTCATCCCCATTTGGTGGAACTACGTACACACAACATATCATATGGACATACCTATAGATACAGACCTATGACACATTTGGAGGGTTCACAGTATGCAGACTATTAACCTGCTACTTTACATTACCTGTGTTTGTCAGAGCTGGTTGCGTTACCACTACTTCAGCTTCCTGCTGCTGCTGGCATGGCTTGCTACTGTCACTGCTGACAGCTTAGACTCAGTGTGTAGCGTGTGTATTTTTTTTTTCTCTCACTCTCTGTCTCTGTCTCTGTCTCTGTCTGTCTCTCTCCCTCTGTCTGCTTCCAGACAGTGCAATGAACGTATTGCATGTGTGGAGTGTTAGTACAGGATGCTTTTGTAGGTATCTGCATAGGTCCATGTGATGGCCTCTGCAGCAATTGTAAGCCAGCATTTGCTAATTGCATGCAGCCAGTTGTGTACTGATTGCAGTTCTCACTGTGATTTCAGGACAGTGCTATAAAAGGATATGTGAGATAGGCGTTGCCCTTTCAGATTGTAAGGGCGGGGACCATGCTGGTATGCTGTGGACACTGTTCTGTGAGTGTAAAGGTTAGTATCTCTCTCATGATTCAGGCTGTGTTGTAGATTCACATTTCTCCATTCCTCTCTCCTGTTCCCTGTAGTAAGTGTGTATGCACAATGACACCTACAACTATATATATATATATATATATATATATATATATATATATATATATATATATATATGTAAATATATATGCATTTATATATGTACATTAACTGACATTATTACCTACTAGCTACCAAATAGCATGGCTGTTTCTGTTCACACACTACTATTATGGAAATCCACTAGTTTTGACAGTAATTCTAAATGACATGCTTTGTGTACTACACATCCTATATTCCCTTTACATTCATTCCTACTATTACATGATATATTTATTTTAGCACAATGTTCTTGTACAAGAGTCATGGCTTAGTGGTAGGTTATGCAGAATACTGTTTCCAAGGTCCTGGGTTCGGGACTGACAGTGGGATTTTATTTTGCTTTTGAACTGACTACAGGGCCTGTCAATCAGAGTGACTAAGGCACTTTTAAGCAGTTGTAACCGGGTTAGCGCTGGTTTGCGTGGAGCTCACGCATGCGCACTGGCGTTTAGCTCCACGCACACCCGCGCACACCCGCTTACAACCGCTTAACAGTGCTTACTCTGGCGCACACCCGCACTGTTTTCTTTGAAAGAAATGAAAATGGGGAGACAGGAAAGTGGTGAAAAAGGCGTCACAAAGAGGGTAAGACAGTAGGGAAACAAGCTTGGGATTTGCAGGAGGGATGTAGGTAAGGCCCATAGCTGCCCATTTCTTCATCAGCAACAGCTGTGCATATGTATCTAATTTGGTGTCACATTTGAAACCTTCCACCCCTGAGAGAGGTGTCAGGACAACAATAATACTTGTTGTACAGCCAATTGTAATTGATAGTTTCCATGTCCAGCAGACATGTGTGCGGAATGGGCAGCTATGTATGGGGCGTAATTTTTTTGTGGGTACAGAGTGCCCTTTTTTTTTTTTTTTCAGGTGAGAGTGGTATGTCAGGTGAAGGAAGTCGGTATAGCTGGGGAGGTAGGTTGGGTAGGTCAACAGACAAGACAAACAAGACGCATACAGGGGCGGTGTATGACACGTGTGGGGGGTTACACAATTGACGGGGACAGAGGTTTGGATATCCAGAGCCCATGAGCCCACAGATGGCAACAGTGGAACTGATATCCCCACCCATGGGCAGTTGCCACTGTTCCTTCACTGCCCAGGACGGGGCTGTGCTAGGGGCTGTGTAGGCCGGGCAACAGGCATGCCCGTAAGTTGTGCCATCTGTGCCTCAAGCTGGCGTAGGGGCCCAAGAACAGAGTCCTGGATCTCCCTACGCACCACAGTCCGGATGCTACGGAGGATGAGTGCTGGTTCTCCTCCGGCCACACTTGCAGAGGGGTACGAGCCCCATCCCCTGCAGCGCTTCCACCCGCAGTGGCACAGGGCCACGGAGGAGAGTCCAGACTGGGCACTAGTGCCAGGTGCACTCGCCAGCTGAGGTGGGAGAGGTGGGTCCGCTGGAACCCGCCTTCCCTGTCGTCCTATGTTTTGCATTATGTCATGACAGTTTGGGTTAGTCACATATAATACCATTCACAATTAGTTGTAACAGCATGCATTAGTATTCCCATTAACCAAACACCCAGATATTCACACCATTGAACAGCGAGCATAACACATGCATAATCTGAACAGCAATACACAGTCCAACAACATGCAGGGTTGATTGATGGCAACAGGCCATCAGGTTTGGATGTATGAACAGGGCAGATGCATCAACGGACATGCAAATATTTATGACCCAACAGGACAAATGTCCAGGGGTGTTAATTGTGATTGCACATACCATTTTCACGTGGAATGGGTTATATGTGGTTATAGGGTGGGGTGAAGAAAATAATATTAACACCTTCGAATACCAATACATATGCTGTACATTTCTAATAGCTGCACATATATACACACTACTGTTCTAACTACAGTTTCCTATATGATAACTACTTCTGTTTGGTGATAGGACTGTTACTGCTACATCAATATACATTTTATTGTTCTTCATACACATTCATATCTGGCTTTGTTCAGCTACATCATCCTGCTACATTTGCTTTATATATCTATAGACAACTGTGGATGTTTGGTATGTCAAACAATCATACTATCTGCATATTGCAGACTGAGAGCAACATATCCAGATTTTGGGATACACATTCCAGCTGCAGCAACACTTTGAACAGATTTCGCTGTTTGGTTTTGCTTCTCACATGCATTTCATTCTGTACTGACTGCAGTATACTTTATTCAGGGGTTATTACTACTTTATTGGTGGATTCATAACACTTTCTCACACTCTCTCACTTGTTTTCATTTTACTATTCAGGATGGTACTTACTTCTAGGCTTTATTGACATGTTTTACCTGTAGTTATTACAATCCTTTCCAGCAGTCTCACTTCTGTCATGTTTCAGTATTTCACCAGGGGTATATTTCACACATGTGTTTTGCTCATCTTCTGCAGCTGTACTTTTCAGCCTGCTGCTGGTTGTGTACTATTATATTACAGGTGGGGCATCTTTATTTCAGACTTTATTTCAGACATTTTAATTTTTCTGTTTGGATTACAGACTGCAACACACTTTTGTAATCAAGCAATACTTGCAAACACTCTTACACTTGTTACTTGCACATTCTATTACTTAGTGACTACACTGCACTCTTTTGCTAACTGTCATACTTTTATATTTCTTTACAATTACTGGGAGAGGATTACTGACCTGCCTGGTGGCGCAACCGCACCAGCCTATCGCCATAGGCTCTGCGGTTCGCAGAACGGACACCTGCAGCTGTAATATAAATGAAGTAATATTGGAATACACATCTCCATAATATCAGCTAGTTTAATTTCTTACATACATAATTACATGTAACTTACTCAGTAGTGGGGCGTTGGGCATTTGCCGGGCCTCCTGGATCCAAAGGTTCAATTGGTCCTGCTTGCGTCTCTTCAGGTCCGCATGGTGTTGACGAACCTGCTCACCAGTCCTTGGAATCCCTGTGGCACTGGTGAGATCATGAGCCAACCGGTCCCACGCCTCAGCCCTATATACTCCCCACAGGACCTGGCCCTGCATGAGTTGGGCCTCATGATTGTGGACTAGGAGCCAGACCATGTATCTGGACTCCTCAATGCCCCACCTCTGTGCTCGAAAGCAGCTACCCTCACCTACTCCTGTCATTCTGGCTGCAAGTCAGTTCTACAATCGTTTATGCTGTGTATTCCCACCTATGGGGCTTATCTATGCCGTTTTTCCCGCACATATCTGTGATTGGCCATTTTGGAATTGTATCAACTTCACAAAACCTGCTTTGTCATGCTCCACTTTGTATTCATTCCTATATATTTGCTATTACTGCATTTATAGGTACTGCTGTCATGGCTTAGTGGTTCAGTACCTTGACTATGGTGCATAGCATCCTGGGTTTGAACCTGGCCACTGCTTTTTATTTTTTATGACTGTCTAGACAGGCTGAGGGGTGTGTCTGTGTAAAGGCAGTTTTGATACGGCTTGCTCAATGTTGCCCGTCGGTTAGCTTGTTGGCGTGGTGCTCAGCTCCGCGCAAATGGGGTACGCTGGTTTACGCCTCATTTGGCTATCAGCATGCATATTACGCTCAGCTCAGCTAGGGGCACACAGTTTCAGCGTGTTAAACCACCGCTCACCTACGGGCACTCATTTTGCACCTGTTGAACCACTGCTCACCTTTGGGCACTCATTTTGCACCTGTTGAACCACTGCTCACCTTTGGGCACTCATTTTGCACCTGTTAAACCACTGCTCACCTACGGGCAGATGCACTCACCTTGTTAAACTGTAGCTCAGCTATAGGCACATCTGGCATTTTTTATTATTTTGTTATCTCACATTTTTTCAAAATAAATGGACTATTTCATTACATTTTACATGAACTATTATTTTATATGTGTACATGTTTGTCAGGGACTTGTTTCGTGCTTATTTTACTAAAAATAAAATTTGGTGTTGTGGGAGTTCGAACCATGAATGCCTGCTCTTCAGCCGACGTCTCTACCGCTACGCTATTGCTTCTTGGCTTACTTTGCATATGTAGTTCTTATATGCTTTTCCACTGACTGCTAACTGTGGCTAAGCTACGGGCACGCCCGCGCAAACAAGCGCACTCACGGGCAAACATCTTTATGTTTAAAAAAAATATATAAGATGTTCATTTATATATTTTATGTTCATAGTCTGTGGGGGCATGTGTTGTGTTGTGTTTATTCACATTTCCATGGCCTCTGTCGTGGGTGTTTACTTTGGGCAATTTTACTCTTCTGGGGGCATGTCCACTTGCAGGGCTCAGCCTACGGACATGCCCCCTACTGTCTTCCACGGACCGTGTTAGCCTTCGGTGTGATTCAGCATGCCCTCATGCATATGCATGACATGCTGACGTCACACCGTTTAACTGCAGCCTCCGTGTAAGCCGTGTATCTCTTACACGGAGGCTTCGTGAATCCTGCCCTTTATCTTCTAAAACATTAGATGAAGAGTAAAATCCATAAATAGTCAAAAATAAGGAAACATGATGTTAAACATAACACCCCTTCATCAATCCATGAATTTTACCACATTAAATTGCTTCTTTATACTCCACATCTCATTTTCTCAGAATAACAACATACACACAAACATGCATATGTATACCTCTCAACTGTCCAGAATTTCACAGAAGAATGTCTAGATTTTTGAATAATATTTTTGGACTGTTCCTCACAAAATTTCTGTTTTTCTAGAAAATTGTCGAGGAATGACGTCACTTAATAATGACGTACATCTGAGTTTCAGACTTAATACCCTTTAGAAAATACAAGCTAATTCAAAATCAGTTATTCTAATAAGTTTCTAAGTTTTTAGGGCAGTATTTAAAACCATTCCCTAATTTTGGCCATCATTTTTCACTTTGTCCAGAATTTTTGCACTTAGAGGTTAAGAGGTAATATGTATACATCAATTATTGGAGTTTTGGATGCAGAATGTATCAGTATAATTTCACTTTTGTACAAGAAACATTATTCCTCTGAACATTTATGTCTGAGGTTCCTGGTTTGACGCAACAAAGTCCACTGTATTATATTGTATGGCTTGTATCAGAATAACTGTAGTGCAAGCCTTTGAGAATTCATTTGTTGATTTAATATACACGAATACATATCTGCTAAATTGGAAAGGAAATATGATCACATTGTTTCAGTTCTTGAAGATCATTCAGTACATTAGCTGTAGCCATTTACATCTGAAATTCTTCCATCAGACATTGGGAAAGCATTTTTTTTCAGAAAGCCATTATCACGTAATGCATTCTTGAGCTTTTATCTTGTAGCTAACCATTGATTCCCAAAGGTGTAGAATGCATTTTTCTGATAGAAAATGGATTCAAAGTGGTAAAAGAAAAAATGTCATTCTGATCTGATGTAGACATGAAAGTGACTTTTCAAAAAGCAGTAATGAGAGCATTTCATCGTGATTAAAATGACTAGCACAATCATGCAAATTAAATAAAATACTTTTCAATAATTAAATCAAAATTTAGTCTGAAAATGAGAGATTATACAAAAGACAGGAAGATTTTAAGGACAGCTAGACTGCAGTCATCACTGTGAGGCAGTTGATATCACCATTTTGCTGAACACAATGGATTTTATAAGCTGTGGATAAATAAATCTTCTTTATTTACTTATGTCTCCCTTAAGGCAGAACAGGCCGAACTATTAAAGAAAATAAAGAACCTTTGAAAGTGGGGTGGCCTGGAAAATGTAAAAAGGTGCTATTACAAGTAACAGTCTGAATTATGAAATGGCAAGGCATTACTTGGAAGCTAACATAATTTGCCAGTTCCTGTAAGTCTGTAGGAAGCAAAACAATTACAGCATTTAAAGAGGAAAAGTTACTGGCAGCTTGTTACAACATGTTTGAGTGTGTGTGTGTGTGTGTGTGTGTGTGTGTGTGTGTGTGTGTGTGTGTGTGTGTGTGTGTGTGTGTGTGTGTGTGCGTGTGTATCCTGCAATGGCCTGACACCTCCTACATGACTAGTTTTGTGTGTGTGCGTGTGTATGTGCGTGCATGCATGTGTGTGTGTGTGTGTGCACTTGTGTGTGTGTGTGTGTGTGTGTGTGTGTGTGTGTGTGTGTGTGTGTGTGTGTGTGTGTGCGTTTGTATTTACAATACCACAAGGATTAAATAATGAGGTACTGCAGTATATCTGAATAAAAAGCACAGGAGTACACTGTGCAGTGCTGTGTCTTTCAAACTCTCTTGTCTGTTAATACTGGTGCCTTTTAGTTGATCAAAAAGACAATTTGTCGCCTCTGCTGTGAGTTGAAATATAGAACTATGTGATAAATAGTTGCCTGCATGGATGCCTGTACCATTTATCAATCATACGCACAGGTATCTGTGTTTGCAAGAGAGAGAGATGAACAGCTGATGGAAAGTATATATATATATATATATATATATATATATATATATATATATATATATATATATATAAATAAACAAGCAGGAGTGTGGGGTTTCACCCCCTCCACCTCCCCCCCAAAAAAACACTGCTAATTTGTTTTTTATTATTTTTTTTTTGGATATTTTGAAAATCCAGCAGTTTCACTCAGTCTTCTGGCTTTAATTCACATGAGTATATTGCCATACATACTCATGTATGTATATACATCTAGCGATAAAGAAAACCAACACAGTCATCATGGCCAGAGTTCGTCCAAATCAGGCAAGAGTTCTTGTTTCCAAACACAACATTTTAATTAGATAAATGATAAAACCAATAAACCACAACAGATAAGCACTTTTGGATCTTAATGATCCTTCTTCAGAGATCCAGAGCAAACCCACATGACTGCAGGGAGGACATGCACACTCCACAGAGAGGGCACCTCAGCAAAGAATTGAACCAGAGAACCAAAGAATGAGAGAGAGAGAGAGAGAGAGAGAGAGAGATTATATATTTATTACTGGGAAAGTCAAACTTGGAACCAGCCAGTTTTCAGCAGAGATCCAGGGAGAAACACTCCAGATCAAGGGCGGCTGCAGGCAGGTGCAAGGGGGTGCACTTGCACCCCCCTGGAATCCGCTGAATAGTTAATCATTTAATTAAAAAATATATATATTTTTTTTTAGGGCGTTCTTCTCTAAGAAGAAAGAAGTCTAGTCGCGGGCGTGCTGACATCATCGCGCGTAGTGCACATATTTTCAAGTTTGCGAGCGGGAACCAAAACGGATGGTTTAGAGGACTACTTGCGAGTGAGCGGTTCAGTTTAGAGGACTACTTGCCTACTTGCGAGTGAGCGGTTCGGTTTAGAGGACTACTTGCGAGCGGGAACTGAAACAGAAGATGGGATTTCAGAAACGGACAGACGGAAGATGGGATTTCAGAAACGGACGGACGGAAGATGGGATTTCAGAGTGAGTAATGTGTGTAAGATGGGATTTCAGAGTGGTGTGTGTGTGGATGGGATTTCAGAGTGGTGTTTGTGTGGATGGGATTTCAGAGTGGTGTGTGTATGGATGGGATTTGTGTGTTGATGGGATTTCAGAGTGGTGTGTGTGTGTGTGTGTGTGTGTGTGTGTGTGTGTGTGTGTATGGGATTTCAGAGTGGTGTGTGTGTGTGTGTGTGTGGATGGGATTTCAGAGTGGTGTGTGTGTGTGTGTGTGTGTGTGTGTGTGTGTGTGTGTGTGTGTGTGTGTGTGTGTGTGTGTGTGTGTGTATGGGATTTCAGAGTGGTGTGTCTGTGTGTGGATGGGATTTCAGAGTGGTGTGTGTGTGTGTGTGTGTGTGTGTGTGTGTGTGTGTGTGTGTGTGTGTGTGTGTGTGTGTGTGTGTGTGTGTGTGTGGATGGGATTTCAGAGTGGTGTGTGTGTGGATGGGATTTCAGAGTGGTGTGTGTGTGTGTGTGTGTGTGTGTGTGTGTGTGTGTGTGTGTGTGTGTGTGTGTGTGTGTGTGTGTGTGTGTGGATGGGATTTCAGAGTGGTGTGTGTGTGTGTGTGGATGGGATTTCAGAGTGGTGTGTGTGGATGGGATTTCAGAGTGGTGTGTGTGTGTGTGTGTGTGTGTGTGTGTGTGTGTGTGTGTGTGTGTGTGTGTGTGGATGGGATTTCAGAGTGGTGTGTGTGTGGATGGGATTTCAGAGTGGTGTGTGTGTATGGGATTTCAGAGTGGTTTGTGTGTGTGTGGGACTTCAGAGTGGTGTGTGTGGGATTTCATAGTGGTGTGTGTGTGTGGATGGGATTTCAGGGTGGTGTGTGTGTGTGTGTGTGTGTGTGTGTGTGTGTGTGTGTGTGTGTGTGTGTGTGTGTGTGTGTGTGTGTGTGTGTGTGTGTGTGTGTGTGTGTGTAAAATGCCCCCGGTGCTACATGGTGGTGGGTAGAGAATAAGGCTTGAACCCTGTACCTTGGGCCTGAATTCCCTACCCACCACCATTTGTAAAAATGTTGCAGGTTTTTCCCTCATACTTGTTTTGTTCCTCATAAAATCTGTGGTTTCTGTATTTGTGTCCTTGCAAAGCCAGAAGTGCATTGGGGCAGTGGTAACATTGTTGCCTGACACCTACATGTTCTCTGGTTTGATTCTTGGCTGGGGTGCCTTACCTTCTGTGTGGAATCTGTATGCCCTCCCTGTTTTTGTTTCCGCCCATCTTACAAAAACATGTCTGTCTGGAGTGTTTCTCCCTGGGCCACTGCTAAAAATTAGCTTTTGTTCCAAGTCAGACTTTCCTGGTTAAATGTTAAAACAATGACACTCATTTGAATATCAGACTTCATATTCTTCAGAAAGTGCATGGTAACACAAAAGCTTTTATTCTAGCAATTTTCTAAGTGTATAAGATGGATATTTGAAACTTATCCCTATCTTTGGGAGTGTATTCCCCCCGTTATTGGCTTCATCCAGGTTTTGTGCTGAGGTTGAGAGCTATGGTAAGAACTGAATTCACTGAATATGTTTGGGGGCTATATTCCCCCATTAATGCCTTTGTCCGGGTGTTTATTGCTAAGAGGTTGAGAGCTGTGGTGAGAACTGAATTCACTGAATGTTTGGGGGCTTTATTCACCCATTATTGGCTTTGTTCGGGTGTTTTGTGCCCATTATTGGCTTTGTTCAGGTGTTTTGTGCTAAGAGGTTGACAGCTGTGCTATGGTGAGAACTGAATTCACTAAATGGTAGCCATTTAAGTTTCAGTCTTCCTCTTTCACAAAACAGTTGATTTGGCACAGTGGTATGTTGCTCTGACTGTTTTGCACAGGGTACCCTGGGTTCAAGACGTGGCAGCGAAATGTATGGTGGTAATGCAGCATCTTATTCTAGCAACTTTCCAACATTATACAAGCAATGTTTAGGTTCATAGGTTCATAGGTTCATACTAGGCTATCTGCCCTGGGGCAATTATAAGCCTAGCCCGATTCTGTATGGCTTACGCCACCCCTTGATTTGAGTATACTGTGCCCTTTTTAAGGTTTAGTTTACTGTGCCTCTGTCTAATAGTGACACGGGAGTAATCCCTGGGACAAACCTACGATCCCCCATCCACTTATCGAGATTCTTCTTGAAGAGATTCAGTGAGGTGCTCTGCCTCACATGAACTGGAATTCTATTCCAGAGCGAAGGGAGCCTCTGGGTTATGAACCTGTCCCTCCAGCAAGTTCTATTTATTTCTGTGCTGAGGTTCAAGTGCCTCGAGCATGTGGCTCTAAGGGATTTAGATATACTGAGGTGGAGCATGTCCATTAATTCTGGATTTGACATAGCTTTGTATGTCAGGCATAGATCGCCTCGAAGTAGGCGGTATGCAACTGAGTAGAGCTGGAGTTTTTTTAACCGAGCAGCATATGGCATCTGTTTGAGACCCTTGATCCTCTTGGTGAGATACTTTTGGGGTCTTTCTAATTGCTGCAGGTGTCGGGTAAGGTACATCCCAAAAGGGGCATTGTATTTTATGATGGGCCTGATGAGGGATGAATAAAGGCACGATTACCTCTCTTGATCTAGATGTGAAACCCTTCGTGATGAGGTGGGCTATGTAGAAGGTCTTTCTAACCGCTTTGGCAATGTGGTTTTCAAAGGAAAGATTGCTATCAACTTGGGTCCCCAGGTCCCTAATAACTTTCTCTGTACTTAATGGGTTTCTGCCTGTGTGGTAATTTGTGGGCACATTGTTTTTGCCAAAGGGTATGACTATACATTTTTTGGCATTTAGCTTTAAACAATAGCGCTGGCACCAGTTATCTGTCTCTGTGAGACCTTTTTGAAGGATGTTTGTGTCAGCTGGAGAGTTGATTATGGCGCCCAGTTTGCAGTCGTCTGCGAACTTGGTGAGCCATAGTCCTCCCACGTTTGCCTGTACCTCGGAAAAGTATATACCGAACAAGAGTGGTCCCAGGACAGAACCCTGTGGGACACCACTTGTGACCGGTTTCGAGTCTGACATGGCTCCAGCAACTCTCAGTCTGTGGGTTCTGTCTTTGAGCCAGTTTGCGACCCATCTTGTGACATAGGGGTTTATATTTAAGCTGGGTAGCTTATCTATGATGCCCGAGTGGGGTATTGTGTCAAATGCCTTTGCAAGGTCCAGATAGGCTGTGTGGACTACCTTCCCTTCATCTATGGCTTTGGTGACTGTTTCAAAGAAGTCAACCAGGTTCAAAAGGCAGGATCTGCCCTTGACAAAGCCGAACTGGGTAGGATCTAGTGTCTGTAGGTCCCCAATGTCTTTGTTTATGAGCTCCATGATGATCCTCTCCATAGCCTTGCAGACTAAGCTAGTCAGGCTTATGGGGCGATAGTTTCCAGGGTCCGTAGAGGCTTCACCTTTGTGGAGTGGGACCACTGTTGCTGTATGCCATTCTGTGGGTACATATCCTGTAGTGAGGCTGAGATTGTATAGCTGTTTTATTTGAGGGATTAGTTCCTCTTGTAGTTCATGTAGGACGCAACCTGGGATGCCATCTGTTCCCATGGAAGCAGTGTTTTTTGCTTTGGAGAGGGCAGCCTTCACCTGAGCATCTGAGATGTTTGGGAGGCAGCCCTCTGCCGGGATAGATACTTGCTCTTTTGGGGGGGAGGGGGTGGAGAAGTTTGCACTGAACCTGTCTGCCAGGATATTGGCGATGTCTGTGGGTTCAGTGTATTTTTTGTCATTTAGAATCAATTCAGAACAAGTCTGGGAGTTGCATCCTAGGTTTCTAACATAACTGAAAAAAGCCTTATGATTGTCTTTGGTGTCCTGTGCAATTTTTCTCTCGAAGCTGGCCTTGGAGGATTTTATGAGGGATCGTAATTTTTTGCTAGTACTGATCAGAGATGCCTTCCCTATTAGGGATTTTACTCTATCATGTAGCAGCTTCCTCCTTCTGTTGTACAGTTTATTTATGGCAGGGGTCCACCAGACTGGACGCCTGCCTTTGGATGATTGGGTCTTGGTTTTGTTTTGGGATAGCATGATCCATGCATTCCTGGAGATGTCCGTAGAATGCATTTATATAGGATTCTGCAGTTTGGGCTGTAGTTTCCACTGGCCCTGGGGCCTTGAAGGATTCCACTTCAGTTTTGAGAAGTGAGAAGTTCGCTTTTGAGAAGTTTTTCACTGTGGTTTTCTGGGCTGCGGGTGGGGTGGGCATGTGGACATCCAGTGAAATTAATTTATGGTCTGATCTTACCAATGAGGGATATACTTCTGGTGTGGAGCATAGAGTCCCCATGTTGGTAATGATCAGGTCTAGTATGTTGTCCCCTCTTGTGGGAGTGGTGACTAGTTGTTCCATAGCATTTGAGTTTATAATTTCCAGGAATCTTTGGGCTAAGGTGCTGGGGCTTGAGTAGTGCTTCCAGTCAATGTTTGGGTAGTTGAAGTCGCCCAATATAATGGTGTTCGGAGAGATCTTCATGTTCTCCAATGTTTTCAGGAAAGCGAATGGGATTCCTGACTTTGAGAGGGTGGTCTGTAGGATGCTATAAACTGAAAAGCAGTCTTGCCCACTGTTAGTTGCACATGGATGGTCTCCGATACTTCGTGCAATGCCACTAACCTGGAGGTGTGGATATCCTTGATAAATATGGAAACTCCCCTCCTTTTGTGGTTCGGTCCGGGTTTTGGGGCGAAAAGCATGATATGAGGTATAGCCTGGTAGTGCTGGGGTGCTCTCTGGAGCCTTGAACCAGGTTTCTGTCACTGCACAGATATCGATGTTCTCCATACTGAGGAGAGCTTGAGTGCATGCATCTTGAGGTTAAGACTTCTGGCGTTTAGCAGCATTACCCTTAGTTTCTTGTTCCTTGTGCTGTCTATGGGGGTGGGTTTGACTTTTGAGCCTTGCCTAAAAAAGGCACTATGGGGTGGCAAGAGCCTTTGCCAATATCTGAAAGCCCAGTGGTGACAGGTGCAAGCCGTCCCTAGCGAAGCAACGTGGCTTGTCGAGCATGTCATCCCAGGCTGACAGACACTGGATCCCCTTTGAATGACACCAAAATTTTAGCCAATTGTTAAAATCGATCATTTTGTCTTTGTACTGTGGCATCATTCTAGGTGAGGGTAAGATGCTGCTCAAGGTCAGGGTCATACCAGCCTGGGCTACATGATCAAAGAGCTCCTCTATGTCTCTTTTCATGTAGTCCAGGGAGGTACGTCTCAGGTCATTCACACCAGCATGTACAATGACTGAGTCATATTTGTATTTGCTTTGGAGTGACCTGAGTGCTTGCGTTATGTGTCAGATCCTAGCACCCGACAGGCAGCTCACTGTGACCTTCTCTTTATTCAGCCTGGTGAGCGGGACATTAGTGTGTCTGACAATAGAGTCACCTATAACAAAAGTATCAGGTGTGTTATTCAGCCTTAAGGGCTGTGGCTGCTTGGCACACTGACTTTGTGGGTTATGTGTTGTGTGTGTTTTGTTTTGAGGTAGCGTTTGCTTGGATGTCTGCTTTGGAGGTCTCTGTTGCTTAGGTAGATTTTTATTTAGAGCCTCCGAGTATGTTTTTGTGTATTTATGTGTTTGGTTCGCTGATGTGGTGGGACTATGTGATACTGGAATTGTGTTGTGTGAGGTTACCTTCTCCTCCTGACTGGTTACACCAGTTTTGAGATGAGAGAGCTCAGCCTCCAGTTTGGCTAAATAGTTGCATCTCTCACATATATTTGAAACTGTTTGGAGGAGGAGAGGGTTGTCCGTGTACATGAGACAGTTGTAACATTGCCTCAAAATTCCCAGATTCACCAACTGGACTGGAGAGGAAACCATTGACTGACCTTTGGACATGCTAGAGTAATAGGGAAACTGAATTTAAGACGGACCAATAGAGGACAGGGTAATTGTAGAGAGTATAAGAGTAAGTAGTGCTTATGGTTTAATAGTGCTAACTTGTAGGATTACTTAATTGGACCAGAGAAGGGCCTTAGAATGAGAATATGGTGTTTAAATTGAGAGATAGAGCAGTTCTAAGGGAAAAAGTGAAGCGCAGACTTTGTGGAGCCAGGAATAGTTTAAACCCAATTAGGCGGCGCTGCCCTTTGTTGCGCTACGTTTTTGAGCATAGCACTGCCCGTTGTTGTGCTATGCTCAAAAACGTGCAAAACCACGCAAAAGAGGGTTTTAAAAGAGGAAGATGAAGGAGTTTTGGAATTGACCCAGAATGGCCAATAAAACTACAGTTTCAAGTCAGTAACCACTCCCACAGGGGCAGGCAGGCTGCTCAATGTTTTTAACTGCCACTGATCAACAGAGAGACTTTCCTTTAGCCCAAGCAAAAAATGGCCTCACAGAAACTTACAAACAGTTCAAGAACAGCAAGCCTGTAACTGAACTTTTTTAAATCTCAGAAAAGTGGGAAAAAAACAAGATTTTTTTGTTTTTGTTTTTTCAGAGATAGCAGAGGTTAACAAGTATCAACAAGTTATAACAGTGCAGTAAATGACCCCACACAAGAGTGCTAGGCCAAAGACAGATAAAATGCAAGTTTTGAGAAAAAACGATTTTAAAAATAAGTGCAAACAGGAAATTCAGTAAACAGCTCTAGGTTGTACTCTAAATACAGTTACTAATGCAGAAATCAAATTTAACAAGCCAGAAAATGCTCAAAATAGGTGGCTATGCAGAAAAACTTAGCAAATAAACAGAGGAAAAATACTTAAAGTCTCAAAAGTGGCTCCTTTCTTCTCTCAGCATTTTCTCCTCTTGGTGGGTGCTTCACCAACAGCCAAAAAGCCTGAAAAGATGCCAAAACCATGAGGCAACCAGGTTTTAAGAGAGGAAGATGAAGGAGTTTTAGAATTGACCCAGAATGGCCGATAAAACTACAGTTTCAAGTCAGTAACCACTCCCACAGGGGCAGGCAGGCTGCTCAATGTTTTTCACTGCCACTGATCAACAGAGAGACTTTCCTTTAGCCCAAGCTAAAAATGGCCTCACAGAAACTTACAAACAGTTCAAGAACAGCAAGCCTGTAACTGAACTTTTTTAAATCTCAGAAAAGTGGGAGAAAAGCAAGATTTTTTGTTTTTTGTTTTTCAGAGATAGCAGAGGTTAACAAGTATCAACAAGTTATAACAGTGCAGTAAATGACCCCACACAAGAGTGCTAGGCCAAAGACAGATAAAATGCAAGTTTTGAGAAAAAACAATTTTAAAAATAAGTGCAAACAGGAAATTCAGTAAACAGCTCTAGGTTGTGCTCTAAATACAGTTACTAATGCAGAAATCAAATTTAACAAGCCAGAAAATGCTCAAAATAGGTGGCTATGCAGAAAAACTTAGCAAATAAACAGAGGAAAAATACTTAAAGTCTCAAAAGTGGCTCCTTTCTTCTCTCAGCATTTTCTCCTCTTGGTGGGTGCTTCACCAACAGCCAACAAGCCTGAAAAGATGCCAAAACCACGAGGCAACCAGGTTTTAAGAGAGGAAGATGAAGGAGTTTTAGAATTGACCCAGAATGGCCGATAAAACTACAGTTTCAAGTCAGTAACCACTCCCACAGGGGCAGGCAGGCTGCTCAATGTTTTTCACTGCCACTGATCAACAGAGAGACTTTCCTTTAGCCCAAGCTAAAAATGGCCTCACAGAAACTTACAAACAGTTCAAGAACAGCAAGCCTGTAACTGAACTTTTTTAAATCTCAGAAAAGTGGGAAAACAAGATTTTTTTTGTTTTTTTTTGTTTTTTCAGAGATAGCAGAGGTTAACAAGTATCAACAAATTATAACAGTGCAGTAAATGACCCCACACAAGAGTGCTAGGCCAAAGACAGATAAAATGCAAGTTTTGAGAAAAAAACGATTTTAAAAATAAGTGCAAATAGGAAATTCAGTAAACAGCTCTAGGTTGTGCTCTAAATACAGTTACTAATGCAGAAATCAAATTTAACAAGCCAGAAAATGCTCAAAATAGGCGGCTATGCAGAAAAACTTAGCAAATAAACAGAGGAAAAATACTTAAAGTCTCAAAAGTGGCTCCTTTCTTCTCTCAGCGTTTTCTCCTCTTGGTGGGTGCTTCACCAACAGCCAACAAGCCTGAAAAGATGCCAAAACCACGAGGCAACCAGGTTTTAAGAGAGGAAGATGAAGGAGTTTTGGAATTGACCCAGAATGGCCAATAAAACTACAGTTTCAAGTCAGTAACCACTCCCACAGGGGCAGACAGGCTGCTCAATGTTTTTCACTGCCACTGATCAACAGAGAGACTTTCCTTTAGCCTAAGCAAAACATGGCCTCACAGAAACTTACAAACAGTTCAAGAACAGCAAGCCTGTAACTGAACTTTTTTAAATCTCAGAAAAGTGGGAAAAAAGCAAGATTTTTTTTGTTTTTTTTTTTGTTTTTTCAGAGATAGCAGAGGTTAACAAGTATCAACAAGTTATAACAGTGCAGTAAATGACCCCACACAGGAGTGCTAGGCCAAAGACAGATAAAATGCAAGTTTTGAGAAAAAAACGATTTTAAAAATAAGTGCAAACAGGAAATTCAGTAAACAGCTCTAGGTTGTGCTCTAAATACAGTTACTAATGCAGAAATCAAATTTAACAAGCCAGAAAATGCTCAAAATAGGTGGCTATGCAGAAAAACTTAGCAAATAAACAGAGGAAAAATACTTAAAGTCTCAAAAGTGGCTCCTTTCTTCTCTCAGCGTTTTCTCCTCTTTGTGGGTGCTTCACCAACAGCCAACAAGCCTAAAATGTGTCCCTGGTTTTTGGCCTTTTGTCCCCCCCACCAATAAATTTTGGCTTTTTCCAGATTTCTTGTGCTGCAAAGTTCAGAGATACAGCTGAGTGTCAAGTAGATTTTACAAGGAGGTGACAGCTGCAGGGGAGCAAAAGTTTAGTGCTGCTTATGTGCAATCTGCTTGTATTGTTAATAGCACAACAGGTAGTGTACTTGCTTTTGGTGCTGAAGGCTGTGGGTTCTACTCCCACAGTAGGTAGATGCATTGCTGATACTGTACTGTGTTGTAAAGGGGGTGGATACTGCAGTCCTTTTTGGCAAAGATACCTAGTAACTATGAACCTGTTATCAGTTTGCTATCCATTCCCTATTGTGGTATTACTAGCTTATCATGTTTTTAATGCATGCAACAAAGGCAATTTATTCTTCAAGGGCAACAGGCACTTTATTTGTAGATGAAACAATGACATATAAAGTTGTTTGCTAGCAGCAACCTCTTTATTAGTTACAGATTTCTTTAATGTCGATTTTACTACTTCAGAGATTGTGCATATTTACTGATACTGGTGGACTATAGAAGGTTGAGTAGACCTTTTATGATGGAAATGTTCTGAGTTGGGCAGTTTTGTCATTGGTGTATGCATTTTGTTTCATTGTTTACTGGAAAAATGTTCAAAACAATACATTTAAAATGCCTTCTAACAACTGTACTATATTGTACAAGGAATATAATGTAATACAGTCAGGAAGGTGTATCAAAGAGCATGTGTATGTTTCATGTTCAAGGGGCCTATGATTTTGAAGACAGCCCAGAGTTAATATTTATCTGCCACTGGCAAAATGTATTTTCTTTGAATGTGGGTTTCAATGCTGTTACAATGTATGTGAGTTTCAAGGGCAGAGAAGTTTTAATGTTAAGTCTATTTTCATTGTGAGACTGCATTGCTTTGTTTAACAGATATCTATTACGGTTTGTGCTGTAAAATGCAAAATAAAACTTTCAAATGAAATCTAAATCATCACAGAAGTAAAGCAGTATGCACATTACAGTGTTTATGGTAAATGGGGCAAAATAACCAAGGAATGGGACATTGGAATGGCTGCAGGGGGGAGGCTCCATTCGACCATGATTTTGTGAGGGGGGGGAGGGTAGCAAACTCAGACAGCCCCGGTTGAACTATACCTCTCAGTTGTCCATATTTTTGCAGAATAAATAGATATTTACTTCTTATTTTTGGTTTGTTCTTCATACAATGAAGTCACTAAATGACAGACATTGAGTTTCAGACATCATAGCCTTCAGAAAAATGCATGCTAATGCAAGACCTGTTCTATCAACTGTCAAGTTTATACAAGAGCAATTTTTAGTAGTGTTTGTATGTTCCCCCAATATATTTGGCCTTGTCCAGATTTCCTGCATTAAGAGGTTGAGAGGTATGTGCAAATTGCTTTGTAGAATTAGGAATATCCAAACCTCTCCATTGTCCCCAATTTTGGCTCAGTGTTGCTCTCCCCTAATAATCCTTCCTCAAAATGGCAATTTTGGAAGAAAATGTGATTGACGTCTCCTAGAATAATGGTGTTGGCTTAATGCATAGGGACACAATATTAGTTAGGAGATATGGACTGATGGGGTACATAGAGGGGACCTATAGTTAGGTATGACACAGTAAGGAGTTTTGTTAATGCTAAGTTGGATGCCGAAGAATTCCACGTCATTATCTCACCTAGCAAGTCTGGAGATGATGAAATGTTCTTTAAAAATATGTAGACACCATCACCTTTTCATCTCGGGTGATAGGCCTGAACTTGTGGCAGGTATTGAAATCCTGCGTTAAAGGAGTGCTGTCATCGGTCTTGAACTAGGTCTCTGTGATGCATATATAGATGTTTTCCAGGGGAAGCAGTGCTTGTAAGGAGTGGACTTTTTAGCTTATGCTCGGAAAAGAAAATTGGTTATTTTCTAATTCATGTAGCTATAAAATTCAGTATAAAAACTGTAAAAGTTTCTGAATGCAAACACACTATTAAAGCAGCATCATGGTAGGGAGTACTTCAGTACAGAGATTCAACTATATACATAGCCATGAGTTCCTTTATACCTTTCTGTCAAAAACAAACACACACCATGGTCACACAGAGTTTACAGTTGTTGTAACTTCCTTTATACCTTTCTGTCAAAAACAAACACACACCATGGTCACACAGAGTTTACAGTTTTTGTAACTTCCTTTATACCTTTCTGTCAAAAACAAACACACACCATGGTCACACAGAGTTTACAGTTGTTGTAACTTTGAAAAAATCTATTTATGTATTTCTTGCACTAAGAAGTTGAGGTGTGTGTGTGTGTGTGTGTGTGTGTGTGTGTGTGTGTGTGTGTGTGTGTGTGTGTGTGTGTGTGTGTGTGTGTGTGTGTGTGTGTGTGTCAGAGAGAGAAATGCCCTAGCAGGTGGAATTTATTTTCAAGTGCATTTTCAAGGAATTGTGAGCTTCAAGGGAAACAAAGGTTACTGCTGCTCATGCTAAGTCTGCTTAAAATGTGCAACTGTTTTGTTTAGCAAATGGTATCGTTATTATGGTAGAGAATTTTAAAGCAGTGTTAGCACAGCAGGCAGCATACTTGCATCTTGATGCAAAGGACTGTAGGTTCTTTTCGTACAGCATGTACATTTGTATTTTAAGGGGGGTATGGTACTGCAGTTCTTAGTATGTCCTCCTTTGGATGAAACACCTAATAACTATGAACCTGTTTTTCAGCCTGCCACCCTTTCCCTATTGCAATATACCAACTTACCATTTATTTTAATGTAGCACAGGCAATTTATTCTTCAAGGGCAACAGACTGAATTTGTAAATGAAACACTGAAATAAAGTTTTTTCCAGCAACAGCCTCTTCATTGGTTTCAGATCTATTTAATGTGGAATTATTCAGATGATTTATACTTCTGCAGATATTCTGCATATTGATTGATATTGGTGGATTGTATGACAGAAGTTTGAGTGGCCCTTTATGGTTGACATGTTCTAAATTGGGCAGGTTGTCATTATTGGTTCATATGATTTGTTTCATTGCTTAAAGGAAAAATGCTCAGAACTATAAATTTAAAACACACTCTAACAAGTGGTGCTGTATTATACAAGGGATATAATTCAATTATTATGTAGTATAATTAATACAGTCAGGAAGGTGAATCAAAGAACTTTTGCATGGTTCTAAAAATGTGTCAAGGAGCCTATGATTTGGAAACAGGCCAAAGGTAAACTTAACCTGCCACTGGCCAGATGCATGTTCGTTGAATGTGGGTTTCGATTGCTTTGTTTAGGTTTAGTAAATGTCTATCAGTGTTTGTGCTATAAAATTTGAAATAAAAGTTGTAAATGAAATCCAGATATCTGTAATCATTGTAGAAGTAAAGCATAAAACAGTATGCACACAGAGATTTGAACAGTGTCTATGACAAATGGGGAGAAATAGCCAAGTAATGGGACACTGGAATGGCTGTGGGGGGGGGGCTGAGTGGGCGGGGCAGCAGAGGGGGTGGGGCTGCATGGGCGGGGCTTGGGTTTGCACCCCCCTGCAAAAAATCCTGCGGGCTCCCTTGCTTCAGATGCATGTCTTTGTAACGTGAGAGGAAACCAGAGAACCCAGAGGAAACCTACACAAACAAAGGAAGGGCATGCAGACTCCACAAAGAAGGCACCCCAGCCGAGAATCAAACTGGAGAACCTCTTGCTGTGAGATGACAACACAAACTGCTGCACCACTACAACGTCATGTGTGTATATATGTATAGGAATATATCATAAATGGTCAACATGTTAAATTTGAAACAAAACATGTTGACCATTCAAAATACCAACAACATAAGTAATCAAAACTCAGTGCATAGAAAAAGGAAACAAATTTCTTTTTTCAGTGTACAAACCACAAACCCTACCAAAATTCAGCTCAAATTTGTGTGAGTAGTGTACTGCTAGTACTAACCTAAAGTGCACTGTTAAGGTTAAGGGCAAAAAGAAGACTATTTCTGTAACACTGCTACTAAACAAAATAGAACAGACAGAGGGACCCTCATGATCCATGTGCGCACACGCGTGCACACACACACACACACACACACACACACACACACACACACACACACACGCACAAACACACGCACACACACAAACCCTTACCTGACCTTTCTGTAACCCTAATCCACACACACACACACACACACACACACACACACACACACACACACACACACACACACACGCAAACCCTTACCTAACCTTTCTGTAACCCTGATCCACACATATAGGTTCATAGGTTCATAGGTTCATACTAGGCTATCTGCTCTAGGGCATTTATAAGCCTAGCCAGAGTGTATTTGGCTTTCGCCACCCATTTTAAATTAATTTTGCTATGCCCTTTTTCGAGGTTAGTATACTGTGCCTCTGTCTAACAGTGACACAGAAGTGATACCCGGGGTAAACCTACGATCTCCCATCCACTCATCAAGATTCCTCTTGAAGAGAGTCAATGAGGGACTCTGCCTAACCTGGACTGGGATTTTATTCCAGAGTGAAAGGAGCCTCTGGGTTATGAATCTGTCCCTCCAGCATGTCCTATTTATTTCAGTGCTGAGGTTCAAGTCTCTCGAGCACGTAGCTCGATGGGATTTGGATTTTCTGAGGTGCAGCATGTCCATTAATTCTGGGTTAAACATGGCTTTATACGTCAGGCACAGATCGCCTCTGAGCAGGCGGTATGCCACTGAGTAGAGCTGGAGTTTCTTTAACCGGGCAGCATATGGCATCTGTTTGAGCCCTTTGATCCTCTTGATGAGGTACTTTTGGGGTCTTTCCAGTTGCTGCAGGTGTCTGGTAAGGTACATCCCAAAAGGGGCATTGTACTCAATTATGGGCCTGATGAGGGATGAGTAAAGAGGCACGATGACCTCCCCTGATCTAGATGTGAATCCCTTCATGATTAGGTGGGCTATATAAAATGTTTTTCTAACCACTTTGGCCACGTGGTTGTCAAATGAGAGATTGCTTTCAACTTGGTTCCCCAGGTCCCTAATTACTTCTTTTGTACTTAATGGATTACCACCTATGTGGTAATTTGTGGGCACTTTGTTTTTGCCAAAGGGAATGACTATACACTTTTTGGCGTTTAGCTTGAGGCCATGGCTCTGGCACCAGTTGTCTATTTCTAAGAGGCCCTTTTGGAGGATGCTTGTGTCGGCTGGAGAGTCGATTATGGCGCCCAGTTGGCAGTCATCTGCGAACTTGGTCAGCCACAGTCCTTCCGTGTTGGCCTGTACCTCCGAGAAATATATACCGAACAAGAGAGGTCCCAGGACTGAGCCTTGTGGGACGCCACATGTAACTGGTTTGGAGTCTGACATGGCTCCAGCAATTCTAACCATGTGGGTTCTGTCCTTGAGCCAGTTTGCAACCCATCTAGTGACATAGGGGTTTATATTTAAGCTGGTGAGCTTATCTATAATGCCTGAGTGGGGTATTGTATCGAAGGCTTTTGCGAGGTCCAGGTAGGCTGTGTGGACCACCTTCCCCTTGTCAATGGCCTTGGTGACTGTTTCAAAGAAATTAACCAGGTTTAAGAGGCAGGATCTGCCCTTAACAAAGCCGAACTGTGTAGGATCCAGTGTCTGTAGGTCCCCAATATCTTTATTTATAAGGTCCATGATGATCTTTTCCATAGCTTTGCAGACCAAGCTAGTCAGGCTTATGGGGCGATAGTTTCCAGGATCCGTTGAGGCACCACCTTTGTGGAGAGGGACCACTGTTGCTGTACGCCACTCTTTGGGTACATATCCTGTAGTACGGCTGAGATTGAACAGTAGTTTTATGTTTGGGTTTAGCTCTTCTTGGAGTTCATGTAGGATGCAGCCCTGGACACTGTCTGGTCCCATTGATGATGTGTTTTTTTTGCTTTGGAGAGGGTGGCTCTTACCTGAGCATCTGAGATGTCGGGGGGGGCAGCACTCTGCTGGGATAGATATTTGCCCTTTTGGTGGGGAGGGGGGGAGTTTGTGCTGAACCTGTCAGCTAGGATGTTGGCAATGTCTATGGGTTCGGTGTATCTTTTGTCCTTTTGGACTAATTCTGAGCATATCTGGGAATTCCCACCCAGGTTCCCAACATAACTAAAGAAAGCCTTGTGATTATCCTTAGTGTCCTGTGCAATTGTTCTCTCGAAGCTGGCCTTAGACGATTTTATGAGTGCCCGTAGTTTTTTGCTAATACTGATCAGAGATGCCTTCCCTTTTTGGGATTTTGCTCTATCATGTAGTAGCTTCCTCCTTCTATTGTATAGTTTGTTTATGGCTGGGGTCCACCAGACAGGACGTCTGCCTTTGGAGGATTGGGTCTTGGTTTTATTTGGGATTGCATGATCCATGCATTCCTGAAGCTGTTCCTAGAATGCATTTATAAAGGATTCTGCGGTCTGGGATGTATTTTCCACAGGCCCGGGGGCTTTGAAGGATTCCACCTCGGTTTTGAGGAGTGTGAAATTTGCTTTAGAGAAGTTTTTCACTGTGGTTTTCTGGGCAGGGGGTGGGGTCGGGATGTGAATATCCAGTGAGATTAGTTTATGGTCTGATCTTACCAGTGAGGGATACATTTCTGGTCTGGAGCATAGAGTCCCCATGTTGGTGATGATCAGGTCCAGTATGTTTTCCCCTCTTGTGGGAGTGGTAACAAGTTGTTCCATAGCATTTGAGTTTATAAATTCTAGGAATCTTTGGGCTAGGGTGTTGGAGCTAGAGTAATGCTCCCAGTCTATGCATGGGTAGTTGAAGTCGCCCAATATAATGGTGTTTGGAGAGACCTTCATAATTCCAGTGTTCTCAGGAAGACCAAGTGGGGTTCCTGGGTTTGGGAGGGTGGTCTGTAGCAGGCTATAAACTGGAAGGTAGTTTTACCCACTGTTAGTTGCACATGGACAGTCTCTGATGCTTCGTGCTGTGCCACCAACCTGGAGGTTTGGGTATCTTTGACGAATATTGATACTCCCCCTCCTTTTGTGGTTCGGTCCAAGTTTTGGGGCCAAAAAGCATGGTATTAGGTATAACCTGGTAGTGCTGGGGTGTTCTCGGGAGCCTTGAACCAGGTTTCTGTTACTGCACAGATATAGATGTTCTCCATGCTAAGGAGAGTTTTGAGTGCATGCATCTTGAGGTTTAGACTTCTGGCATTGAGTAGCATTACTCTTAGTTTCTTATCCCTTGTGATACCTATGGAGGTGGGTTTGTCTTTTGAGCCTTGCCTAAAAAAGGCACTATGGGGGTAGCAAGAGCCTTTGCCAATATCCGAAAGCCCAGGGGTGACAGGTGCAAGCCGTCCCTAGCGAAGCATCGTGGCTTGTCGAGCATGTCATCGCAGGCTGACAGGCATTGGATCCCCTTTGAATGACACCAATACTTAAGCCAATTGTTGAAATTGATCATCTTGTCTTCATATTGTGGCATCATTCTTGGTGAGAGTAAGATGCTACTCAAGGTCAGGGTCATACCGGCCTGGGCTACATGCTCAGAGAGCTCCTCTATGTCTCTTTTCATGTAGTCCAGAGAGGTACGTCTCAGGTCATTCACACCAGCATGGACAATGACTGAGTCATATTTGTACTTGCCTTGGAGTGACCTGAGTGCTTGTGTTATGTGGCGGAGCCTAGCGCCCGACAGGCAGCTCACCGTGACCTTCTCCTTGTTCAGCCTGTTGAGCGGGATGTCAATGTGCCTGATGATAGAGTCACCTATTACAAGTGTATCAGGTGTGTTGTTTAGCCTTAAGGGTTGTGACTGTTCGGCACACTGGCTTTGTGAGCTATGTGTTGCATGTGTTTTGTTTTGGGGTAGCGGTTGCTTGGGTGTCTGCTTTGGAGGTCTCTGCTGCTTAGGCAGATTTTTATTTAGAGCCTCCGAGTATGTTTTTGTGTGTTTATGTGTTTGGTTTGCTGTCGTGGTAGGTCTATGTGAGACTGGAATTGTAGTGAGTGTGGTTTCCTTCTCCTCCTGACTGGTTACGCCAGTACTGAGTTGAGAGAGCTTAGCCTCCAGTTTGGCTATATGTTTGCATCCCTCACATGTGTTGGAATTTGTTGGGAGGAGGAGAGGGTTGTCAGTGTACATGAGGCAGTTGTAACATTGCCTCAAGATTCCCAGATTCACCAGCTGGACCGGAGAGGAGATTGACAATTGACCTTTGGACATGCTAGAATAGTATTGGGAATTCTTTTATAATTGAAAAAAAGGGCCAATGGGGAACAAGGTACTCAAGGGGAGTTTGTGAGGGTGTAGTGCTTTTAATTTTTAGTGCTGACTTATATAATTGCTTTAGTGAGCAAGTGCCAGGTAACTTAAATGCAATGTGTTACATGTAACTTAAATGCAAAAACGACAAACAGTAACTTTCTTTCAAGTGAAACAAGGAAATAAGTACAGTAAGCAATGCAGATATCACTAGGGATCCACAGAAGCGCTGAAAAGCCGCATTTTAGGTGGAATTAGCGTTTCAGGGAAATAACAAGCAAACAAACAACAAGCATACAAACAAAGCTAGATTCAGCAGGCCTGGATCTAGTCTAAGCTACAGCAAACAAGGTGTACCAATTTCAGTAAGAAACAGTTCAAATATGCAGGCACTATAAGCCTTTAACCAGAAATTCCCAGCTCAGAAGGGCAGAGTCCAGCCTCTCTTCCCACAAGAGTGCAGACCACGAACCTTCTTAATGTAAAATAACTGGCCTGAAGCCCAAGTGCTTAAACCAGAACTAATACACTTTTAGAATAACAGACACTGAGCCCTCAATCAGCAGTTCCCAACTTAGAAGGATGTCAGCTACCTGTCCTGCCACCACAGGGCAGGCCACAAACCTTCCTAATGTAAAACAACTGGTCTGAAGCCCAAGTGCTTAATCCAAAAGACTTAGAATGATAGCTACACTTTAATCAAGTTACTACCAAGCAGTAATAAATACAATTGGATACTTTAAAGAATGCCTGGATTAGTGCTCAAGTTACTAAATCTATCCCATTTTCTAATCGTAACTCTAACCCAAATAAACACAGTCACTCATACTCTAAACCTGTCCCCTTACCTAACCTCTACGCTAGCCCTTACACACACACACACACACACACACACACACACACACACACACACACACACACACACACACACACACACACACACACAGTCACGCACAAACTTCCCACCTTACCCAAACGCCACTTACCTTTGTCAGTCAAACTGACAGCTGCTCAGTAAAATATTTCTGCACACTCTAAGGATGTCAAACATTAACCTTTATTTCATAAGATGGATTAAGAACTGGTTAACGGATAGAAAACAATCTGTTGTTAGTCATGGTTATTACTCCAATATACCAATTATTGATGGAATTACACAGGAACTGTACTTGTCCTGTTTTGTTTAATATAGTCATAAAATCTTTATTCCAAATGAAATCATGCTATGTGAGTAAATATGCTGACAACTTTAATATGGTATTTATTGTTAATAACTGCATGGACCTATCTAATAGCAAGGAATACATCAAAGAAATAGCATGGATAGCTAATAACACAGGCATGAGTTTTAGTACTGATAAATGTAGTGTTACATAATTAAAAAGAATCTGTCTTTGAACCAATACATTTGAGCAACATAAATTTAATTAAGTTGACTTCTTTTAAGATATTTGATTTACCATACGTAAGAAGTTTACATTTTGTAAACATATTGATTCTGTCTGAATTCAAGCAATGAGAGAATTTAAGATTATGTTGCAAAATCTAATGATCAGAGATTTTAACTGTTTATCAGAATTATGTGAACCTCATATTAGAGCCATACTTGAGTGTAATAGTAGTTTGTGTGTGTAAAGTAAAGGACAACTCAAACTGGGTTCAGAGAATATTAAAAAAGTACTCTGGCCCTCAGAATGTGACAGATGCAAAACATTAGAGCTTTATACTGTACATTATCAATACCAGAAATGTACATTTATTCTGGCACATAAAACGTATTACAGTCAATTGTTGCAAGCCACTTACAGACAGAAAAGTAATGTTGGGACTCTTTCTCTTCATAATAATAACTACAAACTTTGTACAAAAAATGTAGAACTTCAAAGAGAAAAGAAAAATTGTAACAGTTAGGACACCTGTTGTCTTGAATAAATTAGTCTCCAAAATTACAAGTTCAAATAACTTAGCCACTTTTAAAAATAAATGTGATCACTGGTCTGGTGACAACAATTATGTTCCAGATTTAGTAGCTGCATTGATTCTGTAAACTCAGACACATGTGAGACAAATCTATCCTAGAGGAGGGGGAATTGCTACAGAAGACAACCGCTGTGTATCCAGGCACCTGAACGATGGCAATTTTTAATCCCGCTTGGAGAAAGTGAAAATAATGTGATTAATCATGTCTGTTCTCATCTAATTTTTATAATGAGGAGATACTACCCAAAACTAACATGTATTATCAAAAAACAACTCCAAGACTGAAACGTTAAACATGTCCTGTATGCATACCAACTGAATAATTTCCTTAAAGTTAATCAGGAGTGGAAAGCAGGGAGTAGATATTCAAGTGTTGCATGTTCCATGACTGCATATTGTTCCTAGGAATGATGGCAGAACATCTGACTTACAAATTTCCCTTTAACTTTCATGTGGAGCGAAAACTAATTTGCTCTTCTGTATCTTCAGTGGCTGACATGCAACATCTTGTGATTATTGTGTTATGGACTGGTATGCATGCATGTTTTGGAAGATTTTAGATCACATACAAAGCATGCATATATGAGGTCATATCTGTTTTCCCATTTTTCATAGGAGACAGGTCAGTAGTAAAGAAATGCTAGTATGTCATATGTGATACAAAATACAGTTTAGATAGTTAAAAAAAGCATGGTTGTAATGGTCAGGTATTATGATCCTTCATAGGTGGCATATTTAAGAACCATATGACAACTGAAAAACAGTGCACTTTTGTGCTCAAGTTTTTTCCTAAATGTTATTCTCCACATCACAAAAATCTTATAAAATGCTCGTTTAAAATACATTTTGTGTTACTGTATGATATATACCCTCTTACAGTACACTACATTCAGGTACCCAAAACTAATTTAATTTCCTCCTTTCGGTACAATGTACATTTCTAATAATGTATATTTAGTTATACTTTACAACCGTTTCAGCATATTCTATTTGCAGAAAGGATAGGATAGCAAACTCTATTTCACAAGTTGCCCATTTTTTTCTCAGAATGCTGAAGTAAATTTTATTTTTCCAAGTCGCTAACACCTACAATAATAGGCACTCCACTCCATGGGAAAACACATATTTGGCAGTCATTATGTTTATGACTATAGACTTCACTACACGGTGGACTACAAGTAATTTAGAATACTGACCTAATGATTTCTGTATTTCTCAAACTGAGAAGCAGTTTATTGTGTGCACTGAGAAGGCAGCTAATGTTATGCTAAAAACAATATTAGGTCATTGACAGAGAGAATTATGGAAACATTTTTTAGACTACTGATGAATCCAGAGAGCATTCTGCAGAAATACATGTTGATTAATTTTCTTTAAATGCGATGTTTGCAGTGAAAATTTCTGTTATTTAAATACCTCACTAACAGTTCATTACCATGCCTCTCAGAACTTGCACTGTCACACCTGACATCTCTCATGTTTGCACTAGCAGCCAACACATCAAGGTAGCACTGGCACCCCCTATACGTGTGTGCACACATTAAACACATTCCCAGACATGCCTGCACACACACACACACACACACACACACACACACACACACACACGAGTACATGCACAAACAGGAAGAAGTACAGAACTAACAAAAAACAAGGCACCCCGGTGGAATCACAAAATCAGTAGGGTGTATAACAGAGGGAAGAAAATCATGGCAAAAATTAGGAGGAGGAGTACCCAACAGGATAAAAGTACTCCCATCAAACTAAACAACTCAGAGGACAAATAAAGTCTACGAAAGCCAAATTTGAGGTAAGTTTGGCATCCCAGGGCAAGGACAACCACAAAGCATTATTTAGCTATGTCCACAGTCTCAAAGGCAATACACAATTGTGTGCAGAGCTCATTGTAAATGGAGCCACCTATAATGAGCCAGAAGATACAGCCAACCTCCTAGCTGATAAATTCAGCTCTAACTTTACCTGTCTCTCTAACTAAACATTCCCACAGGAAATATCATCAAATATAACTCCCCATACTATCACTAAGGAACAGGTCCTTAATGCTGTCTCCATGACCAAGAGCACTGTATCAGTGGGTCCAGATAATATCTCAGGATGCCTTCTAAATAGCATAAAACATGACCTATCAGTGCCTCTGGAATTACTATTTAACTGCAGCCTCCAAACAGGGTTCATGCATCATGAATGGAGAACAGCAACCATCATCCCCCTGCACAAAGGTGGACCATCTACAGATCCTGGAAACTACATTCCCATAAGTCTCACTAGGCTTATATGTAAAGCCGTGGAAAGAATTATCATGGAAATGATCAAAAGAGATAAAGTAAACTTACACACAGTGGACTCAACCCAGATCATGCTTACTCAACCTGGTGGACTTCTTTGAGAAGGTAACCAAAGCAATGGATGAGGGAAAAATGGTTCACACTGCCTACCTGAATCTGACCAAGGAATTTGACACTATACTCCATGCAGGCATTATTGACAAACTCGTATGTCACCCACTGGATAGCCATCTGGCTCACAGACAGGACCCAGGAAGTTAGAACTGGGGAGTCAACCTCTACAAAGAGGCCAGTCACAAGTGGAGTCCCTCAGGGATCAGTTCTTGGACTGCACCTTTTTGGCATTTACTTCTCTGAAGTCAAGACCATTGTCATTGGTCTCTGACTGACAAAATTTGCAAATGATTGCAAATTAGGAGCTGCCATTGAATCCCACACTGACACAAATGTTCTCCAGGAGGGGTTGAACAGAAAAACAACTGATGTCAGAGCCATGGAGTAAAACTAAATGCCAAGAAATACATAATAGTATCCTTTGGGAAGTCCTCCACCCCTGGTAACTATCATATTGACAAGACACCCTTTGGTGGTGACCCAGTAGTCAGGGACTTAGGGACACACATAGATAGTAATCTAGTCTTTGACCGTCACATGTCTACAGTAGTGAGGAAATCATTCTATGTTGCGCAACTTATAAATAAAGATATGTCATCTAAGTCCAAGGAAGTCATTGTTCCACTGTATTTGGCATTCATCAGACCTATCACTGAGTACAATGCCCCCTTTGGTATGTTCCTAACCAGGCATATCCAACAAATGGAACATCCACAGAGTTTCCTTACTAAAAGAATACAGGGCATAAGTAAAATGTCCTATGCAGACCACCTCAAGACTGTATCCCTATATTCTGTCTCCTACAGGCTTTTGAGGGGAGATCTACGCCTGGCATACAGGGCATTCTCAGACTCCACTGTGATGGACCTTCTGCATATCCACAAAACAAACAGCACCAGAATTATCCTTTTTAAAGACTTAAACTTTACCTGTGATATACATAGGACCTGCTGGAGATACAGGTATGTATCCTAGAGACTACCCTGTCTAAGGAACAGGCTCCCCATCCATGTGAAGCAGAGTTCCTCCCTAACCCAATTCAAGTGCAACTTGGACAATTGGATGGAGAATAGGAAATTCATCCCTGGTTTGGCAGCTATATCTCTAATGGACTCAGGCAACCTGTAAATGGTTAATCTTCCAGGCTCTAAATGTTTCATCGCCCAAACCCCTGCTTACACTTATCAAGGGTATCAGAATTTGTCAGAGGTTTGGGATGCATGGCTAGGCTTAAAAAGGCCCTTGTGGTGGTTAGTCTAGTAAACACCTATGAACCTATGAGCACACACACACAGCCTACATCCCCTACCTAAGTCCTGTAGTGTGACCACCCCAGAAGATACATATATACACAAATGCACACATATACACATGTTCATTCAACTCCATTTGTGACCCTTCAGACATGAGCCCACATGTCCACACAAATACACATACAGACATACACAGACACTCTCGCCACGCGCGCACACACACACACACACACACACACACACACACACACACACACACACACACACACACACACACACACACACGGAGACATACACCTTTGGCTCCACTGTGCTTACCTGTACTACCATTACTCCCATAGGTCTAAATTGGAGAACGCTGTCTACAAATTAATTCAACAGAGTTATTCCCTGAGTCATTCTGCCTGGTTTATCTTCAACTGCAAACAATTGCTGGGGAGACCACATGGGTAATCAGCATTAACCATTCCCCAGACTACTACAATAGTATGCAGTATCTTCAGAAAGACCACTCTTAATGCTAAGACCCCCTCCACACAAGACAAAGCCCATAGTAGAGTGGTTTAAATTGGATAAATATGCCAAAACATAGAAATCTTCCGAGATTAGGCTTCGACATGATGATCAGTTTTTCTGAATCTCAGTGCCTACGTCATTCCTTTTGGAAGTTATTTTATAACTATAAATGCAGCAGTATACACCTGTTTATATCTGAGTGCATGAATCTTCTTTGGCAGATATTTTACTTGAGTTATCTGATTCATTATGTCAACTTACTTAAGGTATTTTTTTTGCATAAGTGATTATCGTCTTTGAGGCCATTGTACCAGATTTTCCTATTTGTTATTTTGCTCCAGTAAATTTCATTTTTTCAGTGTTTTTTTTCTAATTTACTGCAAACTAGCCACATTTTTCTATCAAATGACATTATTTGTTAAGCATTTCACACAGCATGTGATTTGATGGCTCCAACAGCTTCTTATTTTTGTGACATTACAACCAACTGTAAAGAAAAACAAGGTTTTCATCACTATTTCTATATTGACAATAGCTTTGACGTATACAAAGTTTTAAGTAACATTTCTTTTCTTAAGCTTTCGTCTGTGTTTTAAGATGCTTCAGGTACCTACAGCCTCTTTGCTCGCTCTACTCGACTGTTTCTTTTTTTTTTTGGCATTCCATTTGCTGATGTTTTTTGATTTTCTTGATACTGCTAATTTCTTAGCTATTGTTTGTAATCCCCACCATCTTATCTTGCCAGAGTAGTATATTCTGATGATCTCCTTTCTGCAGATTTTTTCATGTCATTCTCAAATTCCTTCTAGTGATATGGATAGGCTGTATGATATATTACTATGTGTGCCAAGATATCTGTTACTATAATGGATCTTTTCTTCCTGGCCTAATACTAAAAATGCACTCTCTCCTTTTGGATTTCTACAGCTGTAAACAGACAGTAATACGGAAGATGTGAACAGGCATTATGCTTTCTGAACTGGAATAATGAACATTCCAGTGCCTATAGACAGCTCTCTGTCATAGACTAGCAGATATTGTCTATGCAGAGAATATTTGTGACATGTATGATAACTGATATTATATAAGATCATAATGAGTAGGTGAACAGCAGAATAACAAACAAAAGACTTTCTCATCCAAAACAACATCTGGGATTTAGGAAAATGTCAGAAAATGCTATTTTTCATAAGCCATATTTTTTTTTGCATTCTGACTTGGCTGGGTATAACCTAAATTACCAACTGTGACACCAGAAAATTTGATTGACAATGGTTTTGAAAGATGCAAGGACAGCCATAGACAAACATCAACACTGCTTCTCCTGAACTGATTATTGGGTAAAGTCTCCTTTCCAGTAGCCTAACACAAGCTTTTCCAGAGATGTCCAGGACTGCAATCCCTCTGTAATCAGAGTACACAATCCTGCTCTCCTTTCTGAAAAGGGGACCACCACTCCCATGTGCCAAAACAAATGTATCAGTATAAATTAATTTTAAAATTACTTATTTTAAATTGGGGATGGCATAGTGGCACAACAGGTCATGTTGCTGCCTCCTATCAAGTGGTTCTCTGGTTCAAGTCTCATCTGGGGTGCCTCTGGTGTAGAGTTCGCTTGTGTTTTCTCTGGGTGCTCTGGTTTACTACCACATTGCAAAGACGATGCAAGGTGGACTAGGGTCCCTAAATAGCCTGCAAGTGCATGTGCGTATGATTCAGAAGAAAGAAATGGCAGCCTACTCCCATCTTCCCTTTCTCTGAAAACTCCACAGGTAGTGTCAGATGTCCGTAGGATCACTCTAGGGGTTGAATATTACTTCACAAGAGATGGAATGACTTAGAGATATACAAAAAAAAAAAAAAAAAAAACAAGGAAAAACTAGGTTGACCCAATCAAACTGAGAAGCATCCAGAGCATCAAAAATCAATAAAACTGAAGCATATAAAATCAAGATAGTATTTTATTCATAGTTAAGTGATTTTGTCCTTACATCATCTGGACTTCATCATAACTAAATCAATACACACAACTACCAACCCTTAAATAAGCTCAGCATTCAATCAATTAAACAATTATCATAAATAATATACTTAAAGTGCACCATACCTTAAAAACATATTGAGTATACGCAAAAAAATTTTTATAAAATATCAAATGCATCTTAGGCAAATGCTAAGAGCATCCAGGTTAACATCTGAAGATGCAGAGTTTTAACTGAAATTGACAATCTGTTGATTATATTTTCAGAAAGAGGGTCCCTCCATGAATATGCAGAACAAATTAAATGTGAGGTAACACAAAAATGAAAGAACAGAATATTCTGTTGCCTGTTAGGTATATATATTTTTTTGAAAACAATGGGGGAAACCAATACCACAAAAGATAGTGGTTTTAATAATTCTGAATTAAGCATGGCCATTAAATATGGTAGTGGAAGCAACCAGATAAAGCAAATATTAGTGAACAATTGGAAATGTATTATGTATGATGGTGGTTGCAACAAGCTACAAGGTAATCCGAGATATAGTCACAAGTGACAATTTAACCTAAAAGAAAGATGGGAAACCATTATCTAATAAATTTAGTAAGGGTATGAAAAATGTGGAGCTTGCCCTTACTGTAAGTGTATATATATATATATATATATATATATATATATATATATATATATATATATATATATATATATATATATATGAGCGCTACAGAATTCTGAGAGCCCAAAATCCTGAAGACCAAAATCCTGAGACCAAAATCTCGAAAGTTAAAATACTGAAAACTCACAGTATACCAACACTTACTATATTCCAGCACAAGTACATACAGAAACAAAGCCCCCCTGCACCCACCACACCCCTGCTACTTAAATATATCAACTCCAAGATTGCACTTGACTACAGTAAGTACAATCTCGGAGTTGATATATTTAAGTGGCAGGGGCTGTGGAGGGCTTGCGCCCCACATGCGGGGTGCAGGGGGGCTTGCCCCCCTGTGTATAGTTGAAGGGTAATATGTTTCTGTATGTACTTGTGCTGGAATATAGTAAGTGTTGGTATCCTGTGTGTTTTCAGTATTTTGAGTTTTTCAGTATTTTGAATTTTCGAGATTTTGGTCTTTCAGGATTCTGTAATGCTCCCCTATATATATATATATATATATATATATATATATATATATATATATATATCTATAAGGGGCTTAATATAACCCTTAAGTCTATAAATTTTGAGTTTAAAATTACTGATTATGATTGTAATAGTCAGGGGATACTATATTTAGCTTTTTGTGACTCATGCCATTGAATTGAGGCTTGCATATAGATAGCTGCTGTGGTAGATTAGATTAAATGCTAGTTTATACCCAGGTCTGAATAATGCTGTCTCAGTAAGTAGAGCTCTTAAGCTAAGAGCATCAGAATTATAAACAATTGTATTATCATCTTTAAAGTAACATTTTATTGTAACCATTTTAAAGAGAAGATTGTCTGAATCAGTTAGATGCATTTGATATTTTATAAAAAAATATTTAAGTACACTCAATATGTTTTTAAGGTATGGTGCACTTTAAGGATATTGCTTATGGTAATTGTTTAATTCATTGAATGCTGGGCTGATTTAAGGGCTAATAGTTATTGTAGATCAGAGTTTGTGTTGTATCTTTAAGAGCCATTCAGTCCATGGGCATGTGTATATCAGTAGTGAGCCTGTGCAAGCAAGAGTGCGATTTTGATTGAGCAGCTGGAGTGAAAGCATGTATGTGTGTAGTAGTCAGTGAGTTAGTTGTTTAGGTTTTATGTTCCAGTCATCCATCCTGATGTATTTGTGTATAATAACCATCTTAAACAAACACCCAAGCCTCGTCATCTTATTTGAATACACAAGACAAGCGACATGGTGTCAGAATGTGATCCGAAGTCCAAATCATGAGGCGCACAGTCAGTAATGGAGGAATATACACGGGTGAATCATCCGAAGCTCAAACAACTTGCAAACTGGTCAGAAAGATAATTCCAGGTACCAAAACTTGATTAAATGATTTCTTATGCAATGAATATAACATAAAGCATTCAAAACATTCAAAGTGAATGTCTAATTAAACAAAATGTTTGAAATTGCGAAATGTTGATAAAAGTACAGAAAATGCTTAAAAAAATAATTAAAATAACTTCTAACTTCTAAATCCCATAAAATGTATAAAAAAGGGAAAACAACTGTACGTTTTCATTATGTGCCTCTTTTTATATTAACTAAAGATATTCGAAGTATCCAAACTTGTGCAATGTTGGCAAGTGTATGCAGTATTACAGTACAGTTATTTCTCAGAATACAGTTATTTCGAAGAGATTGTTATGCAGTTGAATATTTTTCAAGTATGTGGTGTATATTTGAACATAATTACAAGATGCAGGTTTATACTACTGTTTGTTGGCATGACAGAAGGATTTCACAAACCTGATCCCCATGTGTTTGATAATAATGTTGCAGATTATTGGAGAGTGTTTGAACAAGAGTACAATATTTTCATACAGGCTGCTTTTTATGACAAAGATGCATGTACAAGGGCATTTATTCTGCTTAATCTAGCTGGTTCAGAAGCCTTTGAAAGGGAGCATTCATTTATGTATGCACCTGCTGTGTTTGCAGGGGAGGGGGAAGACAGCCAAACTGTGGTACCGGCTGAAACGCAGAAAGACCCTGAGTACTTAAAATGTAAATTTAGAGAAATGTACAACCCCTAAACAAATGTTACAATGGAAAGGCAAATATTTTACACAAGAGATCAAAAGCCTGGTGACATTTTTGCAACATATATAACTGACTTGAGAAACAAGGCAAACACGTGCAGATTTGTTGATCTGAGAGATGAGCTTATAAAAGACAGGCTTGTGTATGGTGTTAATAATGTTGCAGTGAGAAAGATTTTGCTTCAAGACAGTGATTTAACTTTAAGCAAAGTCATAGAGATTTGTCAGACATATGAGCTTACAGAAAAGCACATGAATATGCTTGCAAATGAAAAGAGAATGCAGACAGCTTCTTCCAGCATGAATGTTGATAGTACGCAGGACAAGGTTAAAAGATACAAGCCTAAGGGTGTGGTAATTTCAGCAAAACCCAGAGCAGCTACAGTGAAACCCAGGGCACACTGAGTAAAACAAAGGAGTGGCTCAGCAAAATCTGTGACAAGCCTCAAAATCAACTGTCTAATTGTGGAGGTAGCCATGAGCCCAAGTAAGAGAAGTGCTTAGCTTTTGGTCAGCAGTACCACACATGTAAAAAGTGGAATAGTTTCAAAAGGCTTTGTAAATCTAAATGGGCACATTATTTTATTAAAAAACAGCATTCAAAGAGGCAAGTTGATCAACTAGAAATCTGCAACCCTACTTTTTATGTTGATGGTGTGTCTGTGCTTGGTGAAACACAGTCAATGCAGTAGGTATGTGGGCAAAAAGTGAAGTATTTTGTATTGTTCTGATTAATGGGAGACCTGTAGAGCTTAAAGTTGATACTGGTTCAAAGTGCAATGTTATGTCAGCAGATGTGTTTGCTAGAGTAAAAGCTGGTGAGAAACTTGATCTGGCAAAGTGTGCGAAGGTTGTTGCTTATGGTGGTGAAGAAATTCAAAATGAAGGCTCAGTAGTGCTCTCATGTTATTCTGCTGGGAACAGCTATGACTTGCAGTTTTACATAGTCAAGAGGCAAGCAGTCATTATTAGGTCTCAAGGACAGTTTGAAAATGGCACTGCTTTTGCTTATAAAGAAGTCCACCATATACATGTAAAAATTAAACTTTCGCACAAACTTTTTTTTCTGACTATGTTGATATTTTTGAAGACAAGTTAGGCAAACTCCCAGTTGTATATTCCATGAAGTTAGACCACAAGTTGTCTAGTCATTAGGCCAGCATAGAAAGTTCCAGTAGCCTTGCAAGACAGAGTCAAAGCTGAGCTAGACAGAATGGTGCATCTAGGAGTAATTTGTCCAGTAGAAGAACCAACTGAATGGGTATCCTCCACGGTGGTAGCTCATAAAAAAAGCTCAGATGATATTAGAATATATATAGATCCAATGAAACAAATATATGGAGGCAAGTGTAAAATACAAAACCTCACCAGTCCAAAAACACTTGTGGAGGAAATAAGGCTACAAATTCTTCTTTGCCACACGTTTGTGTTTTTGATTTTTGGCTTGTTCCTGGTGTTGCTGTGTCTTAAGGATTTTGTGGATTATACTATTAAACATGTGGCAAAGAAGAATTTGTAGCCTTATTTCCTCCACGAGTGTTTTTGGACTGGTAATATATATAGATCCAAGAGATTTGAACAAAGCACTAAAACAACCTCATCATCGAATGCGATCAGTTGAAGAAGTTCCTGCCCTTATGCCAAATGCCACTGGTTTTTGTGTCTTAGATGCAAAAAGTTCATTTTGGTAAATTTTGTTTGACCAAAAAATCTTTATTGCTAACCACTTTCAGTACACCATTTGGAAGGTACAGATTTTTGAGAATGCCATTTGGGATAAATTCTGCCAGTGAAGTCTTTCAACGTGCAATGGAACAAATTTTTTTCTGGATATCCCTGTGCCATTATAGAAGATGATATTCTTGTAGGAGGCAATAGTGAAGTCGAGCATGATAGAAACCTCAGGAAAGTTCTGGAATATGCTTGTGAAGTGTATCTTAAACTGAATCCTCGGAAGTGTAAATTCAGGCTGCAAGAATTTACTTATATGGGTCATTTGTTTCCATTTCAGGCTTATGACCAGATCCTTCCAAGCAAACTGCAATTCTTGAGATGCCAGCTCCAGACAATGTCACAGCCTTACAGCGTTTTCTTGGCATGGTCAACTATTTGGGCAAGTTTATTCCAGATCTGAATGAACTTTCAACACCATTAAGAGAACTGACATGCATAAATGTTACTTGGACCTGGTCAGCACAACACCAAAGAGCATTTGATGTCCTGAAACAGAAAATTGCTAGTCCACACATGTTAAGATATCATGATGCTCACAAACCAGTAACTCTTTCTTGTGATGCTTCAGAGTTTGGTCTTGGTGCAGTCATTCTTCAAGAGGGTAGACCAGTAGCCTCTGCATCTAGAACGCTAACCCAAACCAAGATGAAGTATGCTCAAATAGAGAAACAGCTTTTAGCAATTGTGTTTGCATGCTCAAAGTTTCATGATTATATTTATGGCCGAACTATTCAAACTGAAACTGACCACCAGCCTTTGGTCACTATTTTGAAAAAGCTAATGCACACGGATCCTGCAAGATTGCAATGCATGATGTTAAAATTGCAAAAGTACAATTTCCAGTTGGTTTACATAAAAGGCAAACTTCTTTATCTTGCTGATACTTTATCCCAATTGCCCAGAAAAAAAAACACTGAATAGCATGAGAGTGAGAAACCTAATTTTGAAGTCATGGAAGTGAAAATTTTTTCTTCCACACATATTGATGAGCTTAGAATTCACACAGCTTCAGATCCAATTGCCCAGAAGCTCAACCACTTTATCAGTCGAGGATGGCTATCAAAGCAATCTTGTTTACCAGTAGATGTGCAGCAGAATTGTCCTTACAGAGATGAGATTTTGAAGGGAGATGGTATTATCAGGAGGTCTATACTGAATCAGCGAACGCTTAAAAAAGAGAACGCTGATTCATCGACCCTATTTCAGCGAATGCTGAAAATCCTGAACACCAAGAACAGCAATTTTTTTCTCAGGGAAAATAATTGCTGGGCCAGTTTTGGGAGTTTGCCATTTCCTCCACTGTGGTGCGATCTCGGAGTTGGAATATTTAAGTAGGGGGTGTGGGGGGCACAGTTTTTTTTGTTTTTTGTTTTTTGTAGAACAGCGATTTTTTTTTTCCCTCACTGTTCTAAGTGTTCGTCATTCTCATCGTTCGCTGAACTAGGGTCGATGAATAAGCATTCGCTTTTTTAAGTGTTCACTTATTTAATATAGACCCTTATCAGGAGGTAAGGTCTAAAAGTGATTGTTCCAAAACCCTTGCAACAAGAGTATATTAAAATCTTGCATCTTGGCCACCCAGGAACTGATTCTACCAAAAGAAGGGCGAGAGAACTAGTATGTTGGCCTTTTATGTGAAAAGATATTGAGAGTTCCATCTCAGCTTGTTCTGTTTGTCATAGTACTAAACCCCATTAACAAAAAGAACTACTTCATCTAAACCAGATTCCTGAACTACCTGGGTCGTCAGTAGCTACAAATATTTTCAAGTGGGATGGTCAACATTACTTAGTGTTAGTAGACTCTTACTCAAATTGGTTCAAGATTGACCTACTTCCTAACCTAACTTTCAGTACTGTCATTATGAAGTTGAAGCGACATTTTTCTGTCCATGGTAGTCCGTACAAAGTTGTTTCGGAAAATGGCGCCCAGTTTACAAGTCAGCAGTTCAAAAGATTTGCTGAAATGTGGGACTTTGTTCATGTTACTTGTAGTTCTGAATACCCACAATCTGATGGCTTGGCTGAACATGTAGTTCAAAAGTGCAAAACAGCTGTTGGAGAAATCCAAATGAGACAATACTGATGTTTCTCTTAACATGCTTAATCTCTGAATTCCTTGCAACGATTTACATGATTCACCTGCTCAGAGACTTACGTCGAGACAAACCAGAACCACACTACTAATCAGTAAGAATTTGTTGATTCCAAGTGCTAAAAACAACAAAGCTGTACAAGCTCAACTCCTAAAGAAAGGTTTGTCCCAAAAGCCCTACTATGACAAAACCAGCAAGCCTCTGAATCCATTAAAAGAAGGAGAGGTAGTGAGGATGCAGACACCAAAAGGATTTGACTGAATAGGATTTGTGAAACATTTGTGTGAGAACCAACATCGTACATCATTGAGTCACAAGGTATGGAATTCAGGCAGAATCAGAAACATTTACTACCTTTACTACCTTTAGTGTCTAACATAGTGGTACAGCATCTTGCCTGTAATTTAGACTCTAATTCTCAGAGAGATTTGTCCAATGTTCCTGTCCCAGAGGATATTTCATCATGTCTTCCTGTTTTTGAAAGTATCCCTAAAAATCCTGAAGCAGAACATTCCCCAGTGAGTATCCCTGTTGCTAACTCACTTCTGATTGTTACATTATGAGGTCAGGTCGTATCTCAAGACCTAGTCCTAGACACATGGCAACCTGGACATGATTATTATTGTTTATATATGTCTGTATAATTTGCATGCTCATGTAATTGTCATTTTCATTTGCATGACAGAATAGTCAAAGAGGGTAGATGCAGATTAGAGTGTGTGTTGTACCTTTAAGAGCCATTACAGTCAGTGGGCACATGCATATATGTAGTGAGCACACACAAGCAAGAGTGCCATTTTGAGTGAGCAGCTGGAGTGAAAGCATGTATGTGTGTAGCAATCAGTCAGTTAGTCAGCTCATTTAGGTTTTATGTTCAAGTCATCGATCGTGATGTGTTTGTGTGTAATAAACAACTTAAGCAAACATCCAAGCCTCATCTTCTTATCTGAATACACAAGACGAATGACAGTTGTGTGTTTTGATTTAGATCTGATGAAGTCCAGATGACATAAGGACAAAAGTGCTTAACTATGAATAAAATACTATTTTGATTTTATATACCTCTGTTTCATTGAGTTTTGATGCCTTAGATACTTCTGAGTTTGCTTGGGTCAACCTAGTGATTCCTCACTTTTTTGGTTTATTAGTATGGTTTTGTGAGGGTTTTCTCCATTTTTGTTTGGGTATTATTAACAAAAAAGTTATGGCTGGGTTCCTGAATGACATTAAAAAGATAGATTTATCTGTAAAGAATGATCTATTATTTAGCATCAAACAGATGGAATACAATAATACATTTAGACATATTGATGGTATTATTGATAAAATCAGGCAAAGGAAAACAAACAAAAAATATTAAGGTATGAAAATGAATACCAGAAAGGCATTTCCTACCATAAACCCGTACCGTGTTCATCAGCTTCTTGCACATTACTGATATTTCTCAAGCTCGTGGTACAGAAGAAATTTTTGATAATGATGGCGATTTTTTAAGGATGGAAGAATTTCCACCACTGTGTCAGTCCACAAGGACAGAGCAAACATACAGCATTCAAGCCCCACTTCACATCAACCCTTCGAATCACATCAAGTCCAAAAAGGGGTGGGTGAAGAATGAACACACCATGGAGAAGAGCTGGCACTGGTATTGAATTATACAGATGAAATATTTTCTGCCCAAGAAGATACATCTATTATTTATGGTTTTGATGCTACTGGTGGTGAGTTTGGTGAAGTTTCAGTGTTTGTTACAGGACACAAGCCATCCATCATAGACAATGTAGCTTTAAATCTTATAATTATAATCACATGCATAGTAATGAGAGACATTTTAAACTTTTTAGTAAGGGCTTCACCTTTGTACCTAGATCTGAACTGTTAATTGAATTAAAACTTTACATTTGCAATCTTAATTTGAAATTGTGTTTTGATGAACAGGGTGTTAATGAAATTGGTCATCATGATTTTACTAGAAAAAGTACCTTTAATCCTCCTATGCACCCTGCATAATGACTTCATGAAAAGTTTTGTGAAAGAAATATAACAAATTTTCATAAACACACATTTTGGCACACGATCACATTTGACCAGCATTGAATCAGAATTATTAAAAGAACTGTCTAGGTATAGGGAGGTTAGATTTATGAAATCTGACAAAGGTAGTGGAACTGTTTTGATTAATGCTATTGATTATACTAGCAAAATATTTGACATTTTAAACAATGAATCTCAATATGTCAGGGTTTCTATTAATGGGATTAATTGAGTTTATTACAAGATTGATGTATTTTGCAAGACTTATTTGATCAGAATATTAGAGATTATAAATTGCTCAAATTTCTGAAAGTAGATTTTCCAGTGACATCAGCTATTTTCACCATTCTGAAAATAAGAAAATGCTTAGAAGACCCCCCCATGTGCAGAACTTTGGCTAATTCTAGTTCAAAGACACATCCTATTGCTTTGTATATTGATGGGACTTTAAAAAAAATAATGATTACATGTATACTTTAAAAGATTCATGTTTTTTTTAAACATCAAGCAAGAATCATATGACTAGCAACTAATTATGGCTACAGTGTATGTATTAGATCTTTTTTCTTGCATTCCATATGAAATAGAGTTGAATTGGTTTAGGGAGGCTTATTGTAGCATGAGTTTCTTATCAAATCAAGATATTAATATGTTGCTTGATTTTACTGAAACAGTCCTGTCTAATAATTATTTATATTTTTGAGGTAAACATTTTAAGCAGGCAAAGGTCATTGCTATGGGGGTGGCCTGTGCTCCCCCTTATGCCAACCTTGTGTTATGGCTTTGGGAACAGAAACTGATTTTTAAATCTAGGCATATGGAACACATAGTAATATTTTTTCGATTTTTAGATGACGTATTTATATTGTGGAAAGGCACAAAGTTACAGTTTGATGAATTTATTAATTGTATGGGTTCAACGATTGAGTTTTTACAATTTACCTCTACATATTCTAAGTATTAATTATTTGGACATTACCATTGTTAAAGATGGATTGTGACAAAAATTCTGTTCTAAGTTTTATAGGAAACCTACTTTTTCAAATATTTTTTTTATACTTCAGCAGTAATTATCCCATGTTTCATGTCAAAGTCAAATGGCAAGAGTATCCAGGTTAATATCTGAAGATGCACAGTTTTTTACTGAAATTGACAATCTGTTGACTATTTTTTCAGAAAGAGGGTACCCCATGATATGCTACAACAAATTAAATGCAAGGTAATACAAAAAAATGAAAGAATAGGATATTCTGTGCCCTGTTATGTATTGTTAGCAGGGGGTCCAATACCACAAAAATAGTGGTTTTAATAATTATGAATTAACCATGGCCATTAAATATGGTAGTGGAAGTAACCAGATAAAACAAATATTAAAGAGGAAATGGAAATGCATTATGTACAATTATGGTTGCAGCAAACTACTAGGTGACCAACAGAGATATCTTCACAGTGACAATTTAAACTAAAAGATAGGTTAGAGTTTAGACATGAGAAATCATCATCTAATAAATTTAGTAAGCGTATGAAAAATGTGGAGTTTGCCTTTATTGTAAATATATATATATATATATATATATATATATATATATATATATATCTATATCTATATCGGGTGACAATCAGGGCAAAGTGGGTTCCGTTGAACCCACTTCAGTCGAAGTCAGGAGGCCAAATGGTGACAATGTTGAACCCGACATTGTCGAAGTATGAATCTCACCCCCATCTTGACCCATGTTAAAGCCCGTTCCAAAGTTTACGGCGAGTCGCATTTTGACAATGTCGGAATTCGACATTGTTGGTTTCGCGGAAGCGATGGGGTCAGGTTCGACCTTTTGATGGTAAACCAAATATGTGTATATATATATATATATATATATATATATATATATATATGTATATATATATATATATATATATATATATATATATATATATATGTATATACACACACACATATATATATATATATATATATATATATATATATATATATATATATATATATACACACACATATAAAGGGTATGACATAACCCTTAAGTCTATAAATTTTGAGTTTAATATTACTGGCCATTATGATTATAATAGTCAGGGGATACTATATTTAGCTTTTTGTGACTCATGCCATACCTTTATGTTGGCAAGACTGAGCGATCTCTCAGGAAGAGATTTACAAACACTACTACAATGTTATTAAATTAAACACGAACAATGCACTTTTTAAACACAAGTTGAAATGTAAAAATAATATGAAGTTTTATTTTTTTATTAGAAAAAAATGGCAATTAATCCCAGGGGTTTTCCTTGGGAATTGAGGCTTGCATATAGATAGTTGATGTGGTAGATTAGATTAAATGCCAGTTTATACCCAAGACTGAATGATGCTGTCTCACTAAGTAGTGCTCTTAAGCTAAGAGCATCAGAATTATAAACAATTGTATTGTTATCTTTAAAGTAACATTTTATTGCAACCATTTTAAGGAGAAGATTGTCTGAATCATTTAGATGCATTTGATATTTTATAAAAAATATTTAAGTACACTCAATATGTTTTTAAGGTATGGTGCACTTTAAGCATATTACTTATGGTAATTGTTTAATTGATTGAATGCTGGGCTTATTTAAGGTCTGGTAGTTAATGTAGATCAGAGTTTGTGTTGTACCTTTAAGAGCCATTCCAGTCCATGGCCATGTGCATATCAGTAGTGAGCCTGTGCAAGCAAGAGTGTCATTTTGAGTGAGCAGCTGGAGTGAAAGAATATGTGTCTGTGTAGCAGTCAGTCAGTTAGTTTGTTTAGGTTTTATGTCCCAGTCATCCATCCTGATGTGTATGTGTTTAATAAACATCTTAAACGAACACCCAAGCCTCATCATCTTATTTGAATACACAAGACGAGTGGCAGTTGTGTGTATTGATTAGTTCTGCTGAAGTCTAGATGATGTAAGGACAAGTCACGTAACTGCAAATAAAATACTATCTTGATTTTACATACATCTGTTTCATTGATTTTTGATGCCCAGGATGCTTCACAGTTCGCTTGGGTCATCCTAGTGATTCCTCACTATTTTTCACTTATTAGTTTGGTTTTGTGAGGTTTTTTTCTATTTTGACTTTGAAATAGACTTCATTTCACTCAGGGGCCATATGAGCCCTTAATGTGCACGTCATTTAATTACAGCCAACTGAAATCTTCAACAAATAAGTACAATTTAAGCCTGTTTTTACACTTGTGCACTGTATTTCACTGAATTGTTGCTTCATTTAATACTGTTTTTGCTGCTGTGGCTGATTCATTCTGCACTGGAATAAAGGCTCTGTGAGGGGCTTTTCTATCTTTAGATTGTGTGAAAAGTGTTTAAATTTGTTTGTATTTAAGCACCTCGTTTGCACAGGTTTTCTCTCAGTTTACTGGAGCTGCTCAGTTTTGCATTCTTAGCCAGGGATCTGAAGTGCATCTAAGAGAATCCAAAGCTTCCACTGAAACCTTCAACAAATAAGTAGAATTTAAGCCTGTTTTTTGCACTTTTGTACTGTATTTCACTGAACTGTTGTTTCATTTTATACTGTTTTTGCTGCTGTGACTGATTTATCCTGCACTTGTATATTTTGCTTCATCGGCCTTAAATAGCACAGGTTAGATTCACAATTGCTGAATCTAGACTGCTTGGTATCACTTGAGCACTAAATGAGCCATCTTACATTAACAGGGCCCCCCTTCATCCTTGTGGCAAAGTGTGTAGCTTAGGATCCATCTGAGTTGGAGATTGCTAGAACAAAGGCTCTATGAGGGGCTTTTCTATAGGGAGATTGTGTTAGAGCTGTTTAAATTCATTTGTATTTAAGCACCACATTTGTATGTAGCTGCACACTGGGCAACGGGGGCTAGAGGTTCCTAGTAGAGATGCAAACATCTAAAATCACATTTTTTTTACCTGAACACCATTCAGTGAAACTCTCTCAGGCTTCCCTCAGGCAACTCGGTTGCACACGGCTGCACTGCAGGCAGCTCACCTAAGCACTGTCAAGCGTCGCTGCACTTTCTTCACTAATCCTATATAGTATTAATCCCCTTGCTAATTTCACAGCAATAACTGATCTTTTGTCCTTCCAGAAACCAGGAATTACCTGCTGCCATGGAGAGTCAGTTTCCTAACATTTCTCCAGCCAGCCTGATTGACATGGGCATCCTGAGGCAATGTAGCAGTTGACTCATGTATACTGACAATCGCCTGCCCCCTGAAGCAAACAAATACAGTATATTAGAATTGTCACTATACCATGAAACTTAAATCAGTCCTCCCAAGTAACAATAAGCAAGACATCAAAAAGGTTGTTAGCTCACACACCTATCCACTTACACAAGATAAAGCCAAGACACATAAACCCACATATGTGGAGATATTCACCAAGCGCTTTCCAAAAGATCAGGTACCTCCCAAATGCAGGCAACTCTCACATACTGATACACAAATAGAATCCACCAGTACGCACAGCAATATGCATAATAGTGTCTCAGCAATCAAGCCCCTGAGGCAAAACACTTCAAAACCAGATTTCCAAGTCATAGGTAACTCAATATTGAGACACACAGACATCCCTCTCACCAAGCTGCACAAGAACAAGGTCATGGTCAGCTGCCTGTTGGGTGTCAGGATCTACCAAGTCACGCACTCACACAAGTCACTCAGCAGCAATTATCATTATGACTTTGTCACAGTACATGTTGGAGTGAATGACTTGAGACGTGCCGCTCTGGACTATATGAAGAGAGACATGATAGAGCTCTCAGATTATGTGAGTCAGGCAGGTATGTCCCTAGCCCTAAGCAGCATTCCACCTTCACCTAGGATGATGCCACAGTACAGACAAAAAAAATTGATTGATTTTAACAATTGGTTTAGCTTCTGGTGTCACTCCAAGGGGATCCAGTATCTGTCAGCCTGGGAAGATATGGTCGACAGACCTCGATGCTTCACCAGAGATGGCCTGTCTCCTCAAAGCTTTAGGATATTGGCAAAGATGGTTGCATCCCCTGTAGAACCTTTTTTAGGCTATGTCAAAACAACAAAACTTCCAGCATAGAAACGCTCTAGAGATAATCTCAAGGTCATGTTGATTAAAGCTAGGAGCCTAAACAGTAAGCTGCACTCCCTGGAAGCACTCCCCACCTTGGAATATGCTGACGTCTGTGCAGTCACTGAGACTTGGTTCAAGGCCATAGAGAGCACCCTGGCCATGTAGGGCTATAATGCCTTCCACACATTCAGACCCCAAAACGAGCATGAAAGAAGCAAAGGTGGAGGTGTATCCATTTTCATTAAATCCAAATACACCTTGTGAGTGGTGAAACTGTAAGACTCTCTTGAGCTGCTCCAGGTACAAATAACTATAGATGAAACACCCTACCACATCATAGCTAGCTACAGGTCCCCCACCATGAACCAGGATAAACACACTGCCTACCTGGACCTGCTTGAATCGCTCAGTATACAGCCAAACACCTTGGTCATGGGAGATTTCAACTATCCATCCATTGATTGGGTGGCTTACATAAGAAAAACATGACTGCACTAAGGTTTCTGCACTTTGTTAACTCAAATGCAGTGGAACAGTTAGTCTGCACCCGAACAAGGGCTCAAATGTCCTAGACCTAGTACTTACCAACATGAGGGGGCTACTGCACTACTCCCAGTGTGCTGTCCTCCTTAGTTGAGTCACACTATAAATCTGTCTCATTTGAATTAAAGATCAGACCTGACACCCCCACAGGAGAAAAAAAAATGAAGCATTTCTCCAAAGCAAACTATCGCCTACTTAGTGATGTTATAAATGGTTTCAAAGCCACTGCCAACACATGCAACAGCAACTCCTATGCAGAGAAGATCACAAATGCCCTATATAGCCACTTAAGCAAATGTACTGACTTGGCAGTACCTGACAGGACTAAAACCGGGTCGTCTCACAAAATCAAGCCACACTAGTGGACTGCAAGTATAAATAAGTTATATAACAAAAGAAAGAAACTGATATCTAAGAACAAGAATGAATGACCTCAGCAAAGGAAGACTACCCAACACAGCCTAAACAAGCAAATCAGAAACCTTGTTCATAGGTTTGTAAATGGCTATTGGCCCTAGGGCCTATACAAGCCTAGCCATAACAATTCCCTGGCTATTTCTTCCCACATCATTTACTTCCCTGGAACCCTGTCTAGCAGGGCGACTGATGTGATCCCCAGGAAAATAAGTTACCTGTTTTGGTACTTGAACCATGAATGCCTGCATGTAATGCCACAAACTCTAACCACTACACTATTGCAGCTTTATAACTTTGTAAAGTCTCTAAAGCAAGTTATGAGACTAGACTGTTATCTCGAGCTAAAGACAATCATAAGGCATTCTTTAGCTATGTCTGAAGCTTCAAAGGGAATACCCAGCTGTGTGCAGAACTTATAGGAATACCCAGCTGTGTGCAGAACTTATAGGAATACCCAGCTGTGTGCAGAACTTATAGTGGACAGCACCAATCACAGTGAACCTGAAGAAATTGCCAACTTGCTGGCTGATAGATTTGGTGACAGTTTCACCCCCTATGCAAATCCCATAGCATTCCTGACACCTATCCTCTACTGTTTATCTCCAAAGAACAGGTCATTCAAGCACTTTCCAAGGCTAAAATATGGCCTCTAAGGCCAGATAACATCCCAGATTGCATACTAAATCATTTAAAACAAGACCTAGTGGAACCACTTAGCTGTCTGTTTAACCACAGCCTGAGCAGTGGTTTTGTGCTAGAGGCATGGAGAACAGCAACAGTAATCCCCTTGCAAAAGGGGGTCCAACAACCGACCCTGGGAGCTAGAGACCCATTAGCCTGATCAGCCGTATCTGCAAGGCCATGGAAAGAATCGTCATGGACCTGATCGACCTGAACATAGGCAACCTTCAAACTCTTGATTCAAACCAGTTCGCTTTCATCCAGGGTAGATCTTATTTATTAAACCTGGTAAACTTCTTTGAGAATGTCACTAAAGCCCTGAATGATGGTAAAGCAGTACACACTGCCTTTCTTGATTTAGCCAAGGAATTGACACAGTTTCTTACTCGGGGATCATTGAGAAACTTTCCCAGCTCTGTATCAATTCATTCATCACTAGATGGGTAACAAATTACAGAAGGGACTGACATAGACAAACGATTGGTGCCAGGGCCATGGATTGAAGCTAAATGCAAAAAAATGCCTTATTATCCCCTTTGGCAGAGAAGTAACCCCTACTAGTTATGGTATAGACCCCTCTAAGCTCAAACACAGTGGTATGTGACTTGGGAATGCAGATTGATAGCAATCTAAACTTCAATCCCCATGTGTCCACAGTACTAAGGAAAGCCTCCTACACTGCCCATCTCATAAATAAGGTGATTGCATCCAAGACCAAGGAGGTCATTCTTTTGCTGTACTCAACCCTTATCAGACCACTGATGGAGTACAATACGTCCTTCTGAATGTACCTCATCAGGCACCTGCAGCAGTTGTTTCTAACCAAGAGAATTCAGGGCCTCCAAGACATGACCTACATGGAAAGACTGAAAGCCCTATCAATGTACTCTGTATCATACAGGCTGCTGAGAGGCGACCTGTGCCTGGCCTACAGAACAGTCTCTGACCCTGCCCAAATGGAAATGCTGCATATCCACAAATCAAATGGGACAAGAGTCACTCACTCCAGAGATCTCAACCTGCCCTGCAGTATTATTAGAACTTGTAAAAGAGACACATATGTCTGCCAGAGATTGCTGCTCCTCCGAAATTATCCCACACTTTATGTGAATCAGAGCTCCTCAATGACCCTATTAAAAAGCAACCTTGACAATTGGATGGGAAACCACAAATTCACCCCAGGGGTGGCACCTATGGCCCTCTTAGACAGGTGCTGATCATAGTGTTGCTCTGCAAACAATGACCATCTAACTATGGTCCACTAGGGTACTTGAGGATTTTATATGGCTAGGCTTGTAAAGGCACTAGGGCTATTAGCCTAGTAACCTCCTATGAACCTATGTTATCCATATCCTTAGTTATGCTTAACTACCTTCTTAAATCTTAACTTCCACTGCTTAGTAGTATACCTTGATACAAGCTCTCAATTATAGTCTCAGTAGAAAAAACATAACTGATGTCATAACTAAAAAAATATATATCCACAATTGGGGTGTAGAAGCCTCAGAAGGCAGATAAAAAAATTATGTGTATGTTATATATTAGATTTTATATCCATGACTAGGTACAGAAGTCACAGAAGGTAGATAAGAATTTGAATTTATGATTTATATATGCATATGCGGATATATTAGATATATTTGTGTGTGACATGCATTTGGTCAGAATACATTTGGTCGATGTTAACTTTGTTCTGCATTGCATCAAGCTCATTTGATTGATGTATGTAGAATAAAGTTAAATGGATCATCTGCATGTGTAACTGAATGTGTGTTGATGCGTCTGTGTTTATGTACATGTGTGTAAATTATTGCGCATGTGTGTGAGCATATGCGTGCAAATAAATGTATGCATGTGGGGGGATTTGGATACCAGCTGCGTTGCTAGGTATTAATCTGAGAACTCTTAACAGTAGGATAAGAAACTTTTCCTTATTCATCAGTTTGTCCAGGCTCTGAGTTAGTGTATTTAATTAGTGGGGAGTGAGGGTCTGCAGTGCAGTTTTCCCCCACTCCACCCCCACAAGAACACTGTTTTTTGTGCTTTCCAGTGTTTTAGGTTTTACAGGAAGTGGGTCAATGTATTGGAGTATCAAATTAGTTAAATTCATCATAAACACCTTTTGGAAAGTAATATATTATTACCTTCCAAAATGTATTTACAAATGAAGCACCGCAGTACACTTAAAAATACTCTTAACATTAGGACCCTGTTTGAAGTATATCTCATTTCAAAGTGCATTGACATTTCTTTCAGATTTCTTTTTCTGATGGTTAAGGATTAAAGATACATTAAAGATGACTTGCTTTTGCATACTGGCTAATGTCTTTACTGCCCTGTCCCATCTAGTGTTTTTTTTTTTTGGCAGACTCCATTTGATGGGCATTTCAATGCCACCTCACATATCAGTCCCAAAATCAGATCACATTAAGGTGGCCCTTCTTAATGCCAGAAGTCTAAACAGTAAATTGCCTAATTAGAAAGACCCAAAGGTTCCTAACCAGAAAGACCAAAGGCCTAAAGTCCCTGAACTGCCAAGAGAAGATCTCTATACCTTTATTCAGGGGATTAATAGACCATTGAGGGAGGGCTCTGTCTAATTTACCACAATCTCACAGATCCATTTGTCCCAGACCTCTTGTTTCTCTGCAAGTCCAGTATGTCTGCCAGTACTAGAACCACTGAAATCACACATTAAGGGGTCCACATCAGTTAACTACTGTATACAGATTCATGCTACCACACCTAGGAATAACCATAAAACATCAAAAATAGATGCATTTCCAAGTTGGTGCTCACCTGTAGCTCAGTCTCTTTATGTCCTTAATGCTGGGTAGAAATCCCTTTTTTGCAACTAAGGTGAACTCCTTATGAGGATAAAACCAATTAAATGCAGAAGAGCCAAGCAAATGAGCTACAATTACTTAGTTCTACGCAATAAATAAAAAAAGGATAAGTCTAAGACTTCCCATTCTTCTCAAATAATCTGGCTGTGTTTATCTTTTTTTTAAGCAAAAAACATATTTATTAAACCATCAGTTATAACATAAACAATCATACATTTCCAAACAAGCATGTAGTATTGTATTCATGTCAGGAGAATATATAAGATAAATGCACAAAAGATTACTTCATAGACAAAATACAAAACACAGACTATATAATATATGTTAACACTTGATCTTTTTTCAAAACTGAAAAATGCATAGCTGAGGCAAACCACTGAAAGCAAGTTATACCAGGGGAGCCCTACCAATGATCATGTCCTTGAATCTTACAATACCTCCAATATAAAATCATATTACATGCTGTCAGCACCTTAGCACACTGGAGCCTGCTCTGTCTCAGTTGTACTTTGTTGTGATGTTGTGGAATTCAAAAATTAGAGGAATCGTTTTACAAATTTTCCTTCTTCAAGTTTGTATGACAAGCTAATATACACATTTATTTATTTATTTATTTATTTATTTTATTTTATTTTACATTTGTTAACCGGGAAAGTCCGACTGGACACATATCTATTTTCAGCAGAGGCCCAGGGAGAAAAGCTCCAATAGCATGTCATAAAGAAATTACACAAGAATATCATACAGAGATATAGGTTCCATAGAAACATAAGTTATGTATAGATTAACAATTCCTTTAGTAAAGTGAGCATACAGCATTCTAGTAGTAGGGTTTATATAGAATATAAAATATAAAAACACAAGAAAAACATTTTTTTTTTCTTTCTAAATTATGAGTACTCTCAATATTTTGTTACAGAAATAACCAGTGATTATTAAGCTTTACAGTGAAAGGAATTAGGGGACCTTTAGTAGAATCCTTGAACATGGTATTGGTGCAAATTAACCAGGGGAGTAGCATGAACAAAGCCAATTGTTTGAGAAGTAGGTTCTCGGGAGTTGCTTAAATTGAATAGTGCAGGTAGTGGAGGTTATTTCGCTAGGTAGTGAGCTCCAGATTTTGGCAATAGTGCAGGCAAAGAGAGATTTGCCAGCATCATTTTTGTGTTTGATAACGCTTATTAGGTTCTGAGAACTAGATCTTAAGGATCTGGTAGGGATGTGAGGGTTAATTATATTTTGAAGTGCAGGGTTTTTTTTCTGGAAGGTAGAAGAGATTATGCGCTATTGTGAGTTGATTAAACAGAAGTAGTTGAGGTAGCTTGAGCTAATTGAGTTGGTAAAGGGCGAGACGGTGGGATTTGTATTAGGTTTCAGTTGCGAACTTGGCTATTTTGTTATAACAAGATTCCATTTTGTTCAGATCACTCTCTGGTGGAGATTAGTAAGGATGGGAGAGGCATAGAGAAGGATGGATAAGAGATGAGTTCTTGCAATAGTAGCTTTGATTTGTTTAGTTATAAAGTGTTTGTTCCTATAGAGAAGTCCTAGTTTTTTATTAACTTTCTTAATGGTTTGTGCTATGAATGTCAAATTTGAGGTTATTGTCTGTTTCTACACCTAAGAGTTTAGTATGTGCAGTTGGAGTGATTTGAATGTTATCTTTGGAGTGAATGGTGAAAGTGTTGTTGAGGGGGGGAGCATGACCTGGGCTGAAAAGAATGAATTTAGTTTTTTGGGGGTTAAGAATAAGTTCAATGTTTGTGAATCATGTTTCAGCTAGAGTAAAAGTGTTTTGGGTGAGGATTTGCAGTTCCTTTAAGGTGGAGGTGGCACTTATTAGGGTGGTGTCATCTGCGTAGTGTACTACTGATGCTGTGAGTGAGGAGGAATTGATTTGGTTGGTGAATAGTGAGAACAACAGTGGTCCAAGGATGGATCATTGAGGGACACCTATGGATACTGGTAGCAGGGGGGCAGCTGGTCATGCCATAGGACTGCCTGCTGTTGATCAGATAAGTAGCTAGTAAACCATGATATAGTGGAGGGATTGAGGCTTAGGGTAGATAAAGTTTGGAGGAGGATGTTATGGTCTACCATGTCAAAGGCTTTAGATAAGTCTAAGAAAATGGAAGATACAAATAGTCCCTTGTTTCTATTGTGGTTAACTATATCTGTAAATAATAGTAATGCTGTGGTGATGCTGTGGGATGGTCTAAAGCCGTGCTGAGTTTTGGAGATTAAGTTGTTTTGTAAGAGGTACTGAAGTAGTTGAGAATGTGTAACTCTCGCTAATATCTTGGATAAAGGTGAGAGTATTGCGATTGGGCAGTGGTTGGTGAGTTCTAAGGAGTTGCCCCCTTTGTGCAGTGGAATAATGTCTGATGTTTTCCACAGGGTGGGGACTTTGAATTCTGCAAGTGACTTGTTTATGAGGATGGACACATGATAGGCTATGTCATCTGCTGCTGTCAGAAAAAATTCAGCTGGTAGGATGTCAGCAGCTAGTGTGGTTGGTTTGAGTTTCTTAAGGAGCTTTGAAATAATTTTAATGGGTACAGGGTGTAGTTGAAGTTAGATGTAGTTGAAGTCAGATGTGTGTGGGTAAAGTCCCCCACATCAGTATGTGCTGAGGGGTACAACCCCTTTTAAAAATAATTGTTTTCTAATGTTGTACACTGTTTTATACATCACGCTGTCAAGATGATAATTCTCTTACATTTAGATGTTAGCAATGTTTCTTAGTAGACTTGTGACCAAGTTATAACTGTGCACCATAGTTAGCAGTAAAGGCACAGCAGAATATTCTGAAAGAATAAAACAAGTCACATGATAGCATCCATGAAAGCATGTCATGATATGAATACCTTCATAAATGTAAGTCGGCAATTTGCAATAGTGGTGGGCAGATTCTAAAAGAGTTGCTCTCAGTTTAAGTCTGCCCTGATTTCAAAAGATCTACTCTCAGTTTAAGTGCCTTACTTCAGTTTAAGGCCTATCTATAAACAGGCTTACTACAGGGACTAGAATCCAAAATACTTGCTCTCAGCCTGCAAGCAAGTCTTTTGGAATCAAGGTCAATGTCTGAAAATATAAAGTTAAACTCAAAGTAAGCACTGAAGTATATTTCTGGTTAAACTGGTACAATGCTTTTACTAAGAATCAGATTCCTCTATCTTTTTTGAAGTGGATGCATTTGTTCGATGACACTGGAGCAAAGATCATGCTTTCAAAGTCTTATGGAAAGCATTTTTCTAAGGTAAGGTGCACTGGTAGGATTAAGGACAAGGCTAGGGTCAGTGTTAGCATCCATTACTAATGTTGGGAGGGTGAAGCCCTAACCATGCAACTTACCTTAGAAAAATAATTTCCATAACATTACTGCTGTTCAGACAGATTTAACTTGAATGTTTCACAGGGTTCTATTTGGTAGAGTGGGAAAGGAAATTTGTTTCTGTTCGATCTGCAGTTTTTTGGGTAACGATGTTTTCAGTGAAATGAATGTTTGGCATGTTGTGGTCAATCAACTGTATGTCAGCCATTTAGCATAATGAACATTCATGATGTAATGGTGTGTGTGTGTGTGTGTGTGTGTGTGTGTGTGTGTGTGTGTGTGTGTGTGTGTGTGTGTGTGTGTGTGTGTGTGTGTGTGTGTATATATATATATATATATATATGTATATATATATATATATATATATATATATATATATATATATGTGTGTGTGTGTGTGTGTACACTTGGTATCAGGTACCTTTTTCCCATTTTGTTCATGGAGTCACGATGTCACATCAACAGTGCGCATCACATGCACAAACACACACACAGATAGATTAGAATATATAGATAGATATAAACACATAAACATATGTATACATACATACAAACATATGTACACAAACACTCACCAGTATGTATATGTAATACTCACATATTTACGGATTCACTTCAGAATCTCGAAATTCCAAAACATCAAATTTCATATGACCGAGACCATATGATCAATGTTTCGGAATATTGAAATTCCAAAACAAATCCCCCCCCCCAAAAAAAAACAACAATTTAAATGTTTTTACAGGAGGGCAAGCACCCCTGCACATCCCACACCCCCACTACTTAAATATTCCAACTCCGAGATAGCACTACAGCGAGGAAAAGGGAAATCTCCCATTCCGCACTGTATGCAGATCTCCATTCACAATGTCGGGATTCCGAAAGTTCGATCATATGGTCTCAGCCATATGATATTCGATCTTTCAGGATTACGGCATTGTGAAGTGTTCCCATTTGGCTAACCTAAAAAAACACTGAACATAGGTGAAACTGATTTGAAAATATCCTCCAAATCTAGGCTGTGCATAGACATTGCACCTGCGAAGAACATGGAAGAACCTAGAACATCCATTGTTAAAATTAGTCAGTTCTTGTTTGGGGTAACATGGGATGCCAGAGAGGATTTATGATGCCTTCACCACCCCTTGCCATTATAGAAATATGTTATTTTTATTATTATTTCCTTATTTAACTTAGTTATTTTTTCATCCCACAATCTAGTCTGGCAATGGATGCTCTGCATTCTTCCATTTCTTCCTCTGTGGTTTAAGTACCAATTCTACTAACAGCAATACCAAGAATGTGCCGTCAACTGACATATTGTTTTAGATCATGGGTATAAATATGCTTTGGTATGACTGGAATGGTTTTGCCTTTATATTCCTGCCCCTGTCGTCCCCAGCATGCATCAAACCCAATTAAACACTCATGTTCCCTGGTATGGGAAAATGTATCATAGTCCCTTTGGTTTTGTGCCATCTGGTCAGTGTAGATTATAATGGGAGTGATTTATGTGGCCACCTAGGGCCCACAGCTCTAGGAGAACCAATGGGCAGAGAACAATTTAATTTTATTTTAAAAAGTTTCTATATGTTCAGTACTGCTAACTCATTTTCCTTAGCTTATGTGTTTTACATAGCAGTACTTAAGAAAACAGGTATTTGTTTTTAGTTTTAATTAAAAAAGAGTTACATGACAGACACCTAGACTATTTACCTCTGCATTTACTCGAGGTACCTACCATCTGTACATGCACAGCATGGACCTGTGATACTGTTTACCTTGGAGTACTTTATTTATGTTTTTAATTAAAGAAAACATTTTTTACATAAAAATATTAATAAATAAATGGCCCATGGCAGCCTAATGGAAGTGCCATATGTTTCTGTTCACTGCTGTCTCATGATTCATTGGGATGGCAATAAGCAGAAAGCCTGTGATTATTAGATGGTATATTGGAGAGTTACAGACTGGCAATTGAAAGAGCAGCAGCAGGTTGTGGTAACGTGATAAGTTTTTTTTTAATCCTCGCAGGTAATCAGATACGAATGGCTGTGTGACATTGAGGACTGCAGGCTGCAGCCACAAAATAAGAAGGCAAGAGGTACTGGCTGTAATGAAGGTAATTTGTTCTTTGTACAGGTTTTAAAGTCTGACTTTAAGACTAGTGTGCTTGTTAGAAATTAATTGGAAGATTTACTCCCTGGCTACTTTTTGTGAAATTGTTACTGATTTTACACTAGCCATTTGTATTCAGCCACTTACACTAGCTAGATAGTTGTGGACTGCACCTTCCCCCAAAGATTGCAGCATAGTAAATACGACATCCATCTCTGAAAAAAGCTTACAGATTTGCACCACCCCAGGACTGCACCTGACATAATATAACATTCAGCCCTGCAAAAGCTTACAGCATGTCTTTTCACTCAGTATAGTCGTGGACTGCACCCCACCCCACCACAAACACACCCACACACAAAGACTGCAGCAGAATAAATACAACATCCACACCTGTAAAAACTTACAGGCTTATCTTTGTACTGATTAGAAGGAGAAATTACTTGTTTATTCTGTTATCCTAATTATCCTCTGTTCAAATGGGTACCAAGTTTAATGTCCCTTTTCTGCTTGGAATGTACTTAGCGATCTGCTTTTTGGCTATTTTTCAGAACTAGAATCCAAATTAGCCTCCACTGAGCTCATAGCCGGCCTTAGGCATAGGCCAAGGGCACCGCTGTAGCAGGGGCACTTTTTCAGTGTTTATTTGGTGTAGGTAGACTAGGATGGAGGCACCAGGTTATGTGGTGAGGGGCGCCATGGAGCCCTTTTGCCTAGGGCACCAGTTGACCTAAGGCCGCTCCTGACTGAGCCTTAAATTTTTTCCTCCCCTTCCCCCTGTAATTAATGAGCTATACCCTACAATTGCTGGCTGCCTGCACTTTCCTAATTGCTCTTTACAGCTACTGCTTTTGTGAAACTTTTGCGAAACTCACTCTTTGCCTATATAGGTAATTCTCTGTAGCTTTGATTTTTCCCTTTTCCGTGCCCTAAAGTTTCAGTGAAAACTACTTGCTGTATTACTATTATGTCTTTCTACCCTTGCTGTTTTTAGTGTACTACTTTTAATACTATATAGTCTAAGATTTACTTTTGCATTTACACTAGCAGTCACCCTTAATTACATATATGCAAACTCTAGCAATGCAAACACTATTTTTGGCCTTGCACCATTCCTAAGGGGCTGGATCCTCATCACCATCCCTAACAAAATGAACACTGTTGGCTGCCTACCCGACACCATCAGTGACCATCTACTGACGTTTGCCATGAGACAATCTAATCATGCACATAAACACATAATCTATAATAATGTGCATACACTCTCCTTACCATTGCAGATAAGTACCATTTTGGGTTTTGTTCTTTTGGGGTTTTTTTGTGCTGTTTGGTGTTAATGTCATCTAGGAAGGGTAAATGCCAGTGTGGGAGACAGATTCTCCATAAAGACTGCCACAATATGTGCCTTTTTTGCCTAGGAGCTTCTCAAGACCATATGTCTTGTTCAATTTGTCAGGCATTCGTCCTGAAAACCCTTCGTAGTAGGTTTTCTTCCCTTTCATTGTATCTTGAGAACCAGGGTCTTAATCTTCTTGCTAAATATACATTGGAACGAACTTCATGCCCCGAGGGTCAGCCGTCAGGGAATAAGAAGGTGAAATGGTAAGACCGGAATCTTCTGCTGTCCAGCCGCTGTCAGGTGCTTCTCTCGAAGCTGTTACAAACCCGGAGGCTTACCTGGCTGTGTTGTTGAATTTCTCTGCCACGACTGGGTAGGAGGAAGGCGAGGGCCTGGTGGGCAGCACGTCTGATGAGGCTTTGCAGTTGTCTGTTTCAGATGTTCAAGGGGAACCATGACTGATTGTTTCTGAATGGTCAAGGGGGTTCCACAGATTCTTCTTAAGAAAGAAGTTCCTACTACAGTTGTCGAATGCCATCCTGAGTCAGAAGCCTTCTCTGTTTTTTAGGGCAGATGTTCCCTTAAAAAAGAAACAGAAAACTAAATATGTTTCTTCTGCTCCTAGGGATCCACAAAGTGAGTGGCAGGCCTTTACTCAGGGATTATTTAATGTTTTACAGTCACTAAGGCCTCGTCAAGGCCCAGAGAACTGAATTCTTCTGAGGGAGAGTTGGATTCTGATGAAGAATCCCTTAGTTATTCTTCTCAGATTACTTCTCCTTTGGACTATGGGTCAGAGGAGGATGAATCTAACAGTCTATAAACTAAGAACCAAATAGACAAACAATAGTGCTACTCCAGTCCAATGTTCCAAATGAAACCACCAAAGGTGTCATGATAAAAAACAGTTTTATTATTCCACAAGAATGAGCGCTTTTGTCTGTCTATATCCAAAGGCTTCTTCAGATTCAAATACAAACTACACACACCTTATATCAATGTAATTGATCACCTGACCCACTTAATAAATGCTTCCCCTCATATTCATTAAAGGTATACACATCACAATGTATAAGAACAAAGAATAACTTGCATATGTACATATAAACAACATTTAAATTTTAAGAATAATAGCTGAAAAGTCATAAAAAGTTACACATTGTAAGACTTCAATTTAAGAAAGCAAGTAATGCTTGCATAATCATTTAATCCAGGTGGATTAAAGGCTGCCAGCCTAATTTGCCATTTTAATTCATGTGCCTCAAGTATATCCTTCCGTGGTCCCCCCTAGGATTCTTTTCCACAATTTCTAAGCCAGCAAACACAAACTTGTGACCAGCATATTGAGTCGCATGTTTTGCCAGAGTATTACTATCTTTTAAATGCTTAATGTCCAGCTGGTGCTCGTATATACGCTCCCTAAATCGTCTTTGGGTTTTACCCACATAGAATCCCGGGCAACAAGTGCATAAGGCCACATATACTAAGCCCTTCGTATTGCAATTGCAATAAAGCTTAGGTTTCAAAGCTTTTTCATTAATATTGAAAGTGTCGCCCTCTCTAATATATATACATTGTGTATGAGCCACATTTAAATGTGCCATGTCTTCGAGTGCAGTTGGTAGGATTCCATTCAAGGCAATCTTTAATAGTTCTACCCCTCCTACAAACCACCTTGGGAACTGCACCTAACTGTTCCAATGTTTCTTCGAAACAGGAGAAGATGCCCCAACTCTTGCTTAAGATATCAATTATATCATAATATTCGGTACTGTAGGTAGTAACAAAAACACGGGAGAAATCATTATTATTGTTGCATAAATTCTCGCTAGTATGTGGTTCATCCCCCCAGCCTCAATGTCTCTCAAAATAGGTTTAATGACACTTGTGGCCCTCTTCTCTTTTATTTCCAAAATTATACTCTGAATCAATGATGCGAGGTACCCTCGCCTAATAAACATACCCATTAACTTTTCACATTCAAAATGAAAGTCATCTCCTTCAGAAATCATGCGGGTCAAATGTGTATATTGGCTTTTAATGATACCTCTCATTATGTAATGGGTAACAGCTATTAAAATGTAACAAGCTGTTCGAATGGGTGGATTTCCTGTAAATGTTGCTCACAAATCTCTTATTGACCTGGCCCTTACCAATTTCAACATCTAAATAATTAATTTTTTCAACATTAACAGTATAGGTAAATCTAAGAAAGGTTGTACTACTATTACAATAGTCAATAAACATTTCAATTTCATCACAGGGTCCCTGCCATGCCAAAAACACATCATCCAAAAATCTACAATACAGTGTTGTACAAATTCAGACCCCAGCAGAAATCTTTTCTCCCATTCAGTCATAACAATATTGGAGAAAATGGAATCGCAAGCTGCCCCCATTGCCACCCCACAAGTCTGATGGTAATATTGTCCTTCAAAGTAGACATAGTTACATTTCAAAACAGTTTCCATTAAGGTGCATAAAACCTAAACTTCAGTGTTAGAGAATTCTCCAGAACTATAAAAAAATCCTGAAACCATTCTAGGCCAAGCTCATGTGGGATGACATTGAATAAGTTGACCACGTCAATGGTAAGAAATACCATATCTTCCTTAAAGGTTAAATCTTTCACCTTTTTCAGGAAGTCCCAGGAATCTTTACACAAATACCTCTATGCCTCAAACATTTCTTAAGTTTCAGGTCTATATACTTAGCCAATTGATGCACCTTAGCTTTAGAGGCATTCACTAAGGGTCTGAAGGGGGGATTCAATCAAATCTTTATGGATTTTAGGCAACCCAAAAATCCCTGGAAGAATAGGGAATTAACAACATAAACATTTGTATACATCATGACTAATTGCCCCTTGGTCAAACATATCCTTCAATAAATATTCAATTTGTACATATCAAATATTAACCATGTTCAAAGAGGCTTATTTGTAAATACTGTCATCAAATAACATTGTTCATACGGTTACAGTATTCAACCTTAGACATGATAACAACCCCCCCACCCTTGTCAGCCTTCATTACCCTTAACATCTTGTCACCACATAATTTCCTCAATAACTCATACTCAATACTATTTAAATTGTATTCAATAGGTCTTTTTGAGTCATTCAACAGTTTTCTGAATTCAGATTCACACATTTTTTCGAAAATAATGTGAGGCATTTGCAGTGGGGGGTTAAATGTACTACTACGAGTCAATTCACGTGTTAAATCATTCTTGGACCATCCTTTAAAGTAGAAACACAAATTCAGCTTTCTGATGTAAAGTTTTAAATCAATAATAACATTGTCAATTTTAGTTTTACCTCAGGGCACAAAATTGAAGCCCTTACTTAACAAATTGCAATGTTCAGTTCCTAACACAGAATCTGTGTATAATTTAAAGTCTCCTTGTTCATTCATTACAATCTCCGGTCCAAGAAAACGTTCACTCATAGCAAAAAATGAGTCCCCCAGCATAACATCCAAATTTCGATTCATCTCCTCTGTCTCCACCTGCCTCGATAATTTGATTCTCTCCTTGGCTGTTGTTGTCCATTCCGGTTCCTCAGGCATTCCGAACGCCTCAGAGGGGCCTGCTCTAAAGGGACATTTTGTTTGTTCCCTTTATCTTTGATTTGTTCAGCGTTGTTAACATCCGCAGGCATATCAGACCTCCTTTCAGCATGCTCGGACCAAGGCAGCGGGTAGGCCTGCCCTCTCTCGTAATCTACGCTATCACGAGCTAATTTCTTCTATTAACAACACTAAACAAATCAATGGTGAAGGGAATGAATGAAATGTCCCTTTAGAGAAGGCCCCTCTGAGGCGTTTGGAATGCCTGAGAAACCGGAATGGACAACAACAACCACGGAGAGAATCGATTTATCAAGGCAGGTGGAGACAGAGGAGATAGATCAAAATTTGGATGTTATGCTGGGGGACTCATTTTTTGCTATGAGTGAACGTTTTCTTGGACCTGAGATTGTAATGAATGAAGAAAGTGACTTTAAATTTTATAATTACACAGATTCTGTGTTAGGAATTGAACATTGCAATTTGTTAAGTAAGGGCTTCAATTTTGTGCCCTCAGCTAAAACTAAAATTGACAATGTTATTATTGATTTAAAACTTAACATCAGAAAGCTGAATTTGTGTTTATACTTTAAAGGATGGTCCAAGAATGATTTAACACGTGAATTAACTCATAGTAGTACATTTAACCCCCCACTGCAAATGCCTCTCATTATTTTCGAAAAAATGTGTGAATCTGAATTCAGAAAACTGTTGAATGACTCAAAAAGACCTATTGAATACAATTTAAATAGTGTTGAGTATGAGTTATTGAGGAAATTATGTGGTGACAAGATGTTAAGGGTCATGAAGCCTAACAAGGGTGGGGGGGTTGTTATCATGTCTAAGGTTGAATACTGTAACCGTATGAACAATATGTTATTTGATGACAGTATTTACGAAGAAGCCTCTTTGAATATGGTTAATATTTGATATGTACAAATTAAATATTTATTGAAGGATATGTTTGACCAAGGGACAATTAGTCATGATGTATACACATTTTATGTTGTTAATTCCCTATTGTTCCAGGGATTTTTGGGTTGCCTAAAATCCATAAAGATTTGATTGAACCCCCCCTTCAGACCCATAGTGAATGCCTCTAAAGCTAAGGTGCTTCCATTGGCTAAGTATATAGATCTGAAACTTAAGAAATGTTTGAGGCACAGAGGTATTTGTGTAAAGATTCCTGGGACTTCCTGAAAAAGGTGAAAGATTTAACCTTTAAGGAAGATATGGTATTTCTTACCATTGAAGTGGTCAACTTATTCAATGTCATCCCACATGAGCTTGGCCTAGAATGGTTTCAAGATTTTTTATAGTTCTGGAGAATTCTCTAACACTGAACTTTAGGTTTTATACACCTTAATGGAAACAGTTTTGAAATGTAACTGTCTACTTTGAAGGACAATATTACCATCAGACTTGTGGGGTGGCAATGGGGGCAGCTTGCGTTCCCATTTTCTCCAATATTGTTATGACTAAATGGGAGAGAAGATTTCTCCTGGGGTCTGAATTTGTACAACACTGTATTGTAGATTTTTGGATGATGTGTTTTTGGCATGGCAGGGACCCTATGATGAAATTGAAATGTTTATTGACTATTGTAATAGTAGTACAACCTTTCTTAGATTTACCTATACTGTTAATGTTGAAAAAATTAATTATTTAGATGTTGAAATTGGTAAGGACCAGGTCAATAAGAGATTTGTGAGCAACATTTACAGGAAATCCACCCATTCGAACAGCTTGTTACATTTTAATAGCTGTTACCCATTACATAATAAGAGAGGTATCATTAAAGGCCAATATATACATTTGACCCGCATGATTTCTGAAGGAGATGACTTTCATTTTGAATGTGAAAAGTTAATGGGTATGTTTATTAGGCGAGGGTACCTCGCATCATTGATTCAGAGTATAATTTTGGAAATAAAAGAGAAGAGGGCCACAAGTGTCATTAAACCTATTTTGAGAGACATTGAGGCTGGGGGGTGAACCACATACTAGCGAGTATTTATGCAGCAATAATAATGATTTCTCCCGTGTTTTTGTTACTACCTACAGTACCAAATATTATGATATAATTGATATCTTAAGGAAGAGTTGGGGCATCTTCTCCTGTTTTGAAGGAACATTGGAACAGTTAGGTGCAGCTCCCAAGGTGGTTTGTAGGAGGGGTAGAACTATTAAAGATCGCCTTGAATGGAATCCGACCAACTGCGCTCGAAGACATGGCACATTTAAATGTGGCTCATGCACACATTGTATATATATTAGAGAGGGCAGCACTTTCAATATTAATGAAAAAGCTTTGAAACCTAAGCTTTATTGCAATTGCAATACGAAGGGCTTAGTATATGTGGCCCTATGCACTTGTTGCCCGGGATTCTATGTAGGTAAAATGCAAAGGCGGTTTAGGGATCGTATATACCAGCATCAACTGGACATTAAACATTTAAAAGATAGTAATGCTCTGGCAAAACATATGAGTCAATATGTTGATCACAAGTTTGTGTTTGCTTGCTTAGAAATTGTGGAAAAGAATCCTAGGGGGGGACCATGGAAGGATATACTCGAGGCACATGAATTAAAATGGAAAATTAGGCTGGCAGCCTTTAATCCACCTGGATTAAATGATTATGCAAGCATTACTTGCATTCTTAAATTGAAGTCTTACAATGTATAACTTTTTATGACTTTTTACTTTTTAGCTATTATTCTTAAAATTTAAATGTTGTTTATATGTATATATATATATATATATATATATATATATATATATATATATATATACAAGTTATTGTTTGTTCTTATACATTGTAATGTGTATACCTTTAATGAATATGAGGGGAAGCATTTATTAAGTTCATGGATTACATGGATATAAGGTGTGTGTTTGCAGTTTGTATTTGAATCTGAAGAAGTCTTTGGATACAGACAGACGAAAGCGCTCATTCCTGTGGAATAATAAAACTGTTTTATATCGTGACACCTTTGATGAATCTAATAGTCCTGATACTCCTTCTGAGGAAATTTCCTTTGGGGACACAATCTCTAGGATGATGGATTTTGTTTAAGTGAGATTGTGCTCAGGTCTCTAATATAAATAAGAGGTACTATGTTACTGCAGATGGAATATCCAAAACCTGCGGCCCTTCCTCCTGTTTTGGCTGTTTTATGGCATGCTTTTTCCAATGCCTCTAAAGTGTCTGATTCTCTGCCCCCTGCACCTGAGAAGCCCAATTGGTTTCATAGGGTGCCTGAGGATTGTTCCTTTTTGTTCAAATTTGCTGCTACTGACCCCTCTGTGGTGTCTGTAGCCTGTGATAAGCCATCTCAATTGCTTCCTTCGTCCAAGTTATTGCCTTCTGACAAGGATAGCAGAACCATGGACAGGCTGGATAAGAAGGTTTATACTTCTTCTACCCTAGTTTTTAGGGCAATTAATTATCAGACCCATATATCTAGGTATGTGTTGGCTCTTCTTTCTCAGACTTGTCAGCTTTTTTCTGATCTTCCAGACTCTGAGAGTAAATCTTCTGCTCTTTCCTTGCTAGGGACTTCCACTCAAGTAGTTTGTCATTATATCAAGTGTAGTTATGATGCACCAGATACCTCTTCTATGGCTGCTGCTTTTGGTTCAATAATGAGGAGGTATTCTTGGCTTATGCTTCAACCCTTACCTGATGATATTAATGCTAAGATGATGATTGCTCCTCTGGATAATAAACTTCTGTTTGGGGAAGCAGCTGCTGGATGTTTAAGTCTCTTCAAGACAAGGGGAAAGCCTTACAGGAGCTTAAACATGTGCTTGTTTCTCCTGTGCCTAAATTTCAGAGACACTACCCTTCTAAGCCAGCCTTTGTTGATAGGCAATCTCGCCCTCCTGCTAAAGGTAAAAAGGGTGGTAAATGGGCCACTCCTGCTAAGGCCACTCAGACTGCAGGGATTCAGAAACCTTCCTGTCCTGACAAACCATGTGCTGTCTAACTATCTGCCTGTTCCCAGCCACATTCCTTTTTCTCATTACCTTTCCCTTTCTTTTCCTGTTTGGCTTTGAATCACTCAGGAATCTTGGGTTCTGTCAATCATTTGTCAGGGGTACTTCATGGTGTGGATATCCCACCCTCCTTTTATGGGCATTCCTCTGCCTCCTCGGGAACAACTTCCTTTTTTCCCAGAGGTTCTTTGAGATGTCTTGTCTCAGGGTACTATTCAAGAGGTGCCTGTGTCTCAAAGGGGGAAGGGGTTTTATTCAAGAATGTTTCTAGTGTCCAGAAAACAGCGTACTTAGAGATCAATTCTAGACCTCTCTCATCTAAACACTTTTCTAAATGTGCCTTCCCCTCTTTTCAGATGTTGTCCCTTCAGACTCTGTTTCATCTCTTGCTCCCTCAGGCCTTTCTGGTGTCTCGGGTCTTCTTCAGAGCCTGAGGTTCATGATAACATTCAAAAAGTCTTCTCTGACTCTTTATCAGGATCATGTCTTTCTGGGTTGCAGGATTCAGATGGTGCCATTGCTGGCAACCCTGCCTCCTCCAAAGGTCTTAACTTTCATTTCTTACTTTTAAACTCATATTCACCTGGACTTCATTATAACCAGTGAGTTTCTGAGGGCTCTGGGTTTCATGGCTTCCACCATTCTGATGCTCCCTCTGGCCAAACTCCACATAAGGAAGTTCCAGTGGTTTCTGAAGTCAGTGTGGCTTCAACATGTGCATCCTCTAGACTTTACAGTTCCTCTTCTTCGTTGTCTCAAGAAGGAACTTCTCTGGTGGATTCAGCAGTTGTTTCTGCATCCAAGGCTCTCTTTTCATCCCATCTTCCCTCTCAGGATCTGTTCACAGAAGCGTCAGATGTGGGATAGGGAGCAACATTTGGCTCCCTGAAGGCACAGGGAGTGTAATCACCTCATCAGCAGAAGGAGCACATCAGCATCAAAAAGATGACAGTTCTTATGCTGGTTCTTCAAGCTTTTCATCCTCTTTTCTCTCCGGGGCCTCTCAAGGTATTCACAGACAATACCACAGTTATGTGGTATATCAACTAAAAGGGGGGAACAAGATCTTACCTTCTTTGCCAGTTGGCACGTCTGGCATGAGATATGGCTTTCAAATATAAAGTAACTCTTCAGGTAGTTTATATCCCTTCGGATCAGGACATTGCTGCAGACCATCTGAGCAAGTCATTCACTCAATCCCACAAATTGATGCTTCATAGGGATGTGTTTCTGGACATTGTTCACCAGTGGGGTATTCCTCAAGTAGATCTCTTTCCCTCCAACTTCCTCTGTTTTGTGCCAGTCCCAGGTCCTCTGGTATGGAAGGTGGACGCCCTCTCATTTTTATGAAAGGGGATGTTTCTTTATGCATTCCCTTCTCTTCCTCTCATTCCAAGAGTCCTGTTCAAGATTCAACAGGATACTCCCAAAATCTTATTGGTGACTCCTTTTTGGCAGCAACAGCAGTGTTTCCCTCTATGTCTACATCTAGCCAAGGGCAGTCACCACAAGTTACCTCACAGGGTGGATCTACTCATACTAGACAAGGGATCTCTCATTCATCCCCACCTGTCCATTCTTCAACTGACTCTGTGGATGATAGGGTTTTGATTCCTCATAGCCACATTTTTCTGAAGATGTGCTGCAGGTCCTGCAGGAGGCCAGGAAACCTACTACTAGGAAATCCTACTTATCTAAATGGAAGAGGTTTTCTATTCAGTGTCCCTCTTGTCACCTGGACCCACTTACTGTGAATGTTCTTTCGGTTCTCTCTTATTTGTGTGAGCTGCTCAATGCTGGTTTGGCCTATTCCTCTATTAAGGCCCACGTATTTCTGCTTGTCTGCCTTTAACTCCTCCTTTAGTTTCTAGACTTGAGGCTAAGCAATTTCTTAATATTAGACCTCACAGGAAGCCTGTTCCTCTTCTCTCAGATCTTAATTTTGTTCTGGAAAACTTGACTCAGGCTCCTTCTGAGCCTCTTTTTTCAACTTCCTTGCAACATTGTTCTTGGAAGACAGTTCTTTTGTTAGCTCTTACTTCTGCCAGATGGGTGCCTGAGTTGCATCCCTTATAGCTTGTCCACCTTTTTTGATACTCCATGAGGACAGGGTATCCTTGTGTATTACTCCTTCTTTTATACCTGAGGTGATTATTGAGTTATCACTTAATCAGTCTATTAATTTGTCTACTTTTCCCCCTGTCTGCATCTGACAGTGAGAGGGTGCTGCATACCTTAGATGTGCATAGACAGCTCAGATTTTATTTGGCTAAAGACTAAAGCTATAAAAAAATCTATCAGTTGTTTGTTTCCTTTCATCCTAGGTCTTTAGGATTAGCTGTTTCCAAGCAAATTATTTCTATTTGGATTTCAAAGGCTATTTCTTTTTGTTTCCCTTTTCATGGTAAAAGCCTTCCTTCTTCTGTAAAGGCTCATTCTTCTAGGACTGTCACTTTTTCTGGTGCTTTTTTCAAGGATTTAGACACTAATTCTATTCTTGAAGCAGCTACCTGTACTATGCATACTTTTACCAAACACTAAAATTTGGATGGTATCTCCAGAGCTAGGGTTAGTTTTGCTAATGCCATTCTTCATGGCTTCTTAAAGGGCTCTACTGCCGCTTCCTCCTCCCAGATTTCATCTTCGGCTTTGGCACTCTCCCACCTGTTGTGAATACTGCAGCGGTAAATGTAAGGGCATAGTACAGTTGTGCAAAATCTTAACATAACAGCAGATGTCCTTGCCTTCACAGCTGCAGTATTCACTCCCTCCCTCTATCTCCCTGGTCTTTTTCCTTCCTGGATGCGCAGCTTCCCTTTGGTTTTCCTTGGACTGGTATTCCTGCTGGGGCAATCAGTTCTGGGGATTGAATGCCTGAACATCACCTTTATGCCCTATGCTACACGAGGAGCATTTGGGTGACGTTCAACATACCTTGAAGCAATGGTAGAGTTTAGTAGACTGGCCTGTCCTCGGGATTCCATGGCACGGAATCCCATATGTGATGAATACTGCAGCAGTCAATGTAAGAACATCAGTACATTCCTCAACATACTAAATTAACTAGCTCCCATGAGATCAAAACAAACAAAATGCAGCCCCACCCTATTGCTCACAAGAGAAACCAGGCAACACATGGGAAACAAGAGACAAAGTTTGGAAAGCACCACAAAAATGATAATACTTTATGCAGCTTAGGAAACTTTCTAAGCAAAAAAATCAGATCAGGCAAAAACTAAACACTTTTCCAAGCTCCAAGACAGCCACCAACAAAACCCTAAGCTTTTCTAGAAAGTAACCAAAAGGTTATTACAGCCAGATCAAGCTACGATTCCTTCACCAACTACCAACAACAACTCAGTCCCTTAGCTACCTAATTCAGTACACATTTCATATACTTTGTCTTCTTCCTGCTTAACAACAAACCACCCAACAGCCTCACTATCCCAACAGTGTTAATAACTTTCAAAAGAATTTCTCCCACCAACTAGTATCTACTTCTTCTATCAAAAACACCTCCTAAAACTAAAACAAAATTCCACACCAGCTGCTCACAACCTGCAACCACAATATCTCTGAATCACTGCAGATGCTATAGCATACTCTTTATCTATACTCATAAAGCTATGAATTACAGAAAGCTACATCCTTGCCATCTGGAAAAAATCCCACATCATATCTCTTCATAAAGGGGGAACATCCACCAAACTTTCCAATTAGCAATTTATAGCCATTCTACCTCCATTCTCAAAAATATTAGCAAAATGCATTCATTCCCAATTCCTTTCCCATCTTCACAATAACAGTCTCCTCTCCAACACCCAACACGGTTTCTGACCTCACCACAGCACCACAATTGCTCTGCTCAGTTTTACCAAAATCATAAACTCTTATAGAAGCATCAGCAACCTAGTAGCCTCCCTCTTCTTCGACATGTCAAAAGCATTTGACCCAGTGTTCCAGTGTTCCACCAGTGTCTGTGAACTGTCCTCTCTAAGATTTTCCCATTCATCTCTTAGCTGGCTCCACAGATAACTCACCAACAGACTCCAGACTGTAAAATGGAAACAAGATCTTTCCCTCTTCCTGTTTCCTCTCAGGGATCTATTGTAGGCCCTTTACTATTCAACATATTAACTAATAATCTTCACAGAGCTACCAAAGAAGTCTCCATAGCACAATACACAGACAATGCCACGTTCCTATGCTGTGGGCCAAGTCTACTTCTACTCCACAACATGGTCCGCAACTCCTTTTCCTCAGTTGAAGCCTGAGTAGATAACTAACAACTACTTTTAAATACTAAAAACAATTAATTTTTTTTGCAAATCTTTGTCAGCACAAAAACAATCCTTCAACATCACATTAGCAACTAATACCTCAAATGAAACATTTTCTAAAACAAAGCTTCTTGATGTCTTAATTGATGATAACTTAAAATATAATCTACACAACACTCAACTCATCAATAAAACTCACCAAATGTTGGGCTTCCTTTACAGAAACAAGCCCTTTCTCAATGATTACTCTAGAAATTCTTTAGCAACATCTTATCTTCTCCCATAACTTCTCTATGCAACACCCATCTGGAATAACCATCACCTCCAACTTGAAAAATAGAGGTCTGCTAGAATAAAATAGCTATGTTTGCATCCTACTAACCAAATTGTTCACACCAGTGCCTAGTACTAAAGAACCTACACTGGCTCAAACTACCTAATTACCTTACCTACTCCCAGCTGCTTAGTGCCCACAATATAATACACAATCCCAACACCTGCCCATCACTACAAAACATCCTCAAACACAACTTCCCTCCTAGGAATCTCTGCTCACAGAGCAAATAGCTCCTGATCAGACCAAGTTTCCTAACAATACAGGTAACTCACTTTACTCAAAATAAGTTGCTAAGCTCTGGAACTCCATCTTACCCACCCTAAAACAAGACAACATTATCACACATTTCAAATACAACCTAAAACAACACCTAACTTCCTCATTGCTATGCTAATGTTCCCATCCTCATTAAAACCACCCTTCTGTTTCTCTTCCATTGCCAATCTCTCCATCAATCACCCTGCCTCTTTTACCTTTCGTATCCCTGTCTCTTTCTCTTTCATCCCCACTAGCCTATATCCATAACCCTACTCCTACTAATACCCTCTCTTACTCTCCTAATCATATTACCCACCTACTCTTATCTCAACCTCTCCACTATTCTTTATTTTCTGTTCCTGCTCTAGTGATATCCTACCTCACTAATGTCAATATACATATACTGAATTTATGTACATTATCACTGCTCTTGTCTCTCCAGCTATTACATGTTAACATGTCTGCCTTATGTAAAATAATAGAACTTCTGAAGTATATGGTAAATGTCATTACTTTTTGTCTGAATGCTACCTGCAAAGTAATGCTTAAAATGTTTAGTTTGTATTACTGTTCATTGTAAATATGTATTTTATGTGGAGCTTTTCTCTCCAGGCCTCCATTGAAAATGAAGTTTGTGCCCAGTCAGACTTTACCGGTAAACAAAAGATAATAAATAAATAATTTTGCAAAATGCTCCTAACTTTGCCTTAGATTTTGGTCTGTGCCTCATAAAATGTGTGGTTTCCCAGCAAATCATTGAGAAGTGCAGTCACTTGATAATGGTAGGCTGGATGTGGATGAACCCAACTTACCTTCTTGGTATTTGCTCATTTTAAAGTTTGAAATTAAGCCTAGTGTGTATTGGTGTGAAATAAATTGGAATATTTACTCTCTTGCAAATGTTTGTACGAAACAAAGTAGAAACAGTTCCTGATTTTGTAGAATAAGCTCTAGCTTTGTCTCATACATTTGGTTTATGACTGAAACAATTTGTGTTTTTCCAGCAAGTCCCTGAGGATTGCAGTTACTAAACAGAGGGAGCTTGTGATTTAGTGTTTTGTGTTTTTTTTTTTTTTTTGTGTTTGGTTTTGTTTTTCATTATTTTGTGTTTCATGTAAGTGCATTTTCGACAAAGTGCACTTTCGCGAAAGTGAGTTTGAGGGTTTACGTTTTTATGAAATGTAATTTCGATGGATCAACACAGATCCATATATATATATATATATATATATATATATATATATATATATATATATATATTCACATATATACATCCATATGGGCCTATGTCATTTGAATGGAATGTTCATTTAATGGAAACCCAAATGGTCAAACACATTTGACTGAAAACTCATTTGACTGAAAACTCAATTGATAGAAAACCTTCTTCACAACAAATATGCCATAAAAATGTTTTTGCTGGAGCAGGTCCCCCCCCCCCCCACCCACCTTAGAGTGACTTCCCTAATAACTCCTGTGATGAGAAATGACACCATCAGATAATTTCTATAGACTTCTTCACTTTTATACACTTTTGCTTTTACCCATTGATATCCCCCCTTCTTTACTAACTGTAATCTTCAATAATTTGCAAGAAAAACAAAAGTTTTATGAGCATAGGCCAAAAATACTAGGCAAAGTCAGGATGTTCTATAAAATCAGGGACAGTTTAAACTTTGTTTCATATAAACTGTAGCCAGGGAATACGTATTCTAACTTATTTCACATAAACATACACTAGTCATGTAAAACAGATTTTACACTAAACAAGTAATAAGAGAGAATGTTGCTTTCCTCCACAACCAGCCCCCTCTGTTTAGTAACTGCAATCCTCAGGGACTTGCTGGAAAAACACAAATTGTATCAGTCATAAACCAAATGTATGAGACAAAGCCAGGGCTTATTCTGCAAAATCAGAATGTTCGATTTTCCATGTTGCTGATCATCTCCTTGTTCGAAAGTTCATATCAGCAAATCCACAGCTGATATCCACTCAAAGTACTGTACAGAGATTGCAGTACAGTGCAATTTAGAAAATTCATCCCTTTCCTCACTGTAGTGCAATCTCAGAATTGGAATATATAGTTAGCAGGGGGTGTGGGGGCACAGCCCCCCCCCCACGGGGATGCAGGAGGGCTTGCTCTCCTGCAATAACATGATGTGAGGTGTAGGAGTTTCATTTACCTGAGCTCGTACATGGATATTATGTGATCTGCTCAATGATAATGTAAAATCTGATGAATTTGTTAATTTGTTCAGCAGATTCGACATTGTGCCTTTTCTATATTTAGACTTTTGTGTTTTCTTTTTGGTGTTCCAAACAGGATTTTTTTGTAATGGTAACATTTTGATATAAAATTGTATATATATATATATATATATATATATATATATATATATATATATATATATATATATATACATATATGTATAATTCATTGGGTGAAAGATTAGTCAACCAAAAGAACTAAACAACCTAGTGTGTGAAGGTTGCCTATCCATCTAGATGACAGTTACCACAGGATTACGGGCAGGGTTTACATTATTCTTCCCAAATATAGCAGTTAAAAATAAATAAGGTCTGGGCAACAAAATATGGTGATGACTGCAAACTGCGTAACATAATTGTGTCAACAAAAGATGATAAAGTTTAGCAAAGTAGACTATAACACACCCTGTGCAGTAGTAATGACCTCACGTATAATGTCATATCTACCTATATATTTGTGTGTGTATATCATCAGTTACTTGGCAAAAAGTACATGAATTATGACTGCAGAATAAAAATAACATCACAATTAAATATCTAGCGACATATGTATCAATGTCAGTACATCATTATGTGTGTTGTACCTCATGTAATGTAAAGGGCATGTTTAATGACTAACAGAGATCACTGTAGGTTACATTATATCTCAGTGATTTTTTTATTTTGAATTCAGTGCTATACTCTGTAGCTTTCAGATAAGGTACCTGAATCAGCCTGAAAAGGGCCACAGTTTCTTACAAGAAAAATCATAAGGCTGGACAATTTAAACAATTCAGAAAGGCTTCAGGAGCTGTCATTCTATTCAGTTTCTTATAGGTTTCTCAGAGGTAACACCCGAATGATATGGCTTGTTGTTGTTCTACTTAAAAGTCTGTGACTGAAATGTACTGCGAGGCAAGCTAATGCAAGATCAAGAACCTGATACTAAAAGTAAATATCTGTATTAAAAAGTGGCAGATAACATTATGTGGGAGCCACGCTTATGTGCCACACATTGGTGATAAACATTCTAATGTCCAGTCACTAGAGTACAATAACTAGCTTTTGCTTTCAAAGATCTGGATTGCAGTATATGTGGATTTCTTTTTTCCTGAAGACACAGCAGTCTCTGAGCTAGTATACATAAGTAGCAAGTTTGCAGCGGCATAGCCACTGACATCATGGTGAAAGGGGCTTGCCTCATGCAAACATAATCTTTGAAGTGTTTTGGGATTTTCAGATGTACTTAAATGTTATGTATTGGGCTTTTCTCTGATTTTACTTATGAGTGTCAAACATACACAGTCAAAGCATAATCCTGGATGCACATTATACAGATATATTTTGAATGCTTTCTGTCTGCCACAATTTGTTTCAACCTGTTTACTGTCTTACCTTTGATTCCTTTACCACTCACTGAATTCATAAGCAAATGCATCATGTCACAGGTGTTTTATTTATCTATTGTGTCACTATGCTAACATATCTTTCTGCAGAAATGTAATATATAATTTTATTTTTATGAATGTCAGTTTCCTAGTATCTCCTTTTGTACAAACTTAATATGTGATATTATGATTATGTTTGTGTTTGTTAAAGTAGTTAACAGCTTCATCTAGCTATAAAGAATGTAGAGAGCTCCAGTTATGGGCTTTTAAAATGGTGTTAAATGTTGATTGGTTGGACTTAGTGAGGTTTCTGATTGTTTTGTAGATATGGGATTTTGGTACCTGGGTTTGGGTTCTACGCATTAGTGCTTACCTGCCTATTTGACTATTGTTTCTGCTGAGGACATTATTTTTACCATCTGCAATACTTCCATCTAGCACCGGACAAATATTCTTTACTGACATGTTGGAGCATGGTGAAACTAGTTGACCTTACTGTGTCTGCATTTGTGTTTTGCATCCTTAAACACAGTGTAGGTGTATCATTCAATTTGCTGTTTTTTCCAATATTGATGATCCTTTAAATGCAGTGTGCATATTAGAGGGATAACCCCCCATTCTTAATTGGTGTTGTGTTTTGTTTTCTTTTATTTCTATTTACTGAGATCGGCTCTTTGATTCTGTTATTGCTAAGCCCATTCAGACAGAGATAATTGCTCCCTTCCCCTTACATATTTTGGTTTAGTTTGGTTTTATTTCTTTTCATTATTGACTGGGTTTGGCTCTTATTAGTTGTACTGTTAAGCCCCTTCTGGAGTGTTTTGTTTTCATTGCCTATTGTGCTATCTGGATTTTTTTCCCTGTCGTATTGTACTAGTAGTGTTTTTAAATACGTCCATTTACTTTGATCCTGTACTGTGTATGCATAAAATAGGTGTTTAAAATTTCTGATTACTTACTCTGTAACCAGCTTGAATCTTACCTTCATGTTTTTCCTATCTTTTTTTTGCAGGCAACAGATTGTTTTTTATTGGTTGTGGTGCTTATTTCTTGTTGTGGGTTAGCCCCACTCCATTTGATATCACTAAGCTCGGGCTCACTTTGCTCCCCTACCCTACCCCCATTCCTACACACCACCACTTTTATTTCCTTTATACTTAAGCAAACCACACCCCTGCTCTCCTCTCCAGTCAATTCCTGCTTCCTCTTTCAAAACCCCTTCCCCTGCTGTACTCATACAGTCACATGCCCTTGTAATGCTTCCTGGTATCTATCTCCTCCTACTACTGTTCTTACCTTATCACCCTTCATTCTCTTTCTCTGTTACTTATATTCTTATCTCACAATGAAACTCTGTCACTGCTTGCACTACTACACTCTGCTATTGTACACCCTCCTCCTCCTACTTCACTATTCCACTGACCTACAAGGCTATAAAATCAAACGCTATCCTTCTCCTTATTCTCTAAGCATAACTTATCAATTTATAATCAACAGTTATATCCTTGGATACAATACTATTCTCTTCCATTTTAGACTTCTCTATCACAACAACCCTCAGTTGTACCCTACAGGTACAACCAACTAACAACCAAAGTAAAATGCAAGACATTGTACTCTTTAACACAGATAAAATTCCAGTCCGATATCCATCCCAACCAAGGCCCCTATTGCAATTCACCTTCAACTGATCAATTACCTTCTGTCTCCATTTTGTGACTTTAATCCATAACCACAACTCTTATTTATTCACCTCACTACCTACTATTTGTAACTCTGATCTTCTTATAACAAATTTAAATCTCAGAAGCTTTGTTAATAAAATCCTTGAATTCCATGTTACCTTGGACACATACTCTCCACACATTGCTGTCATTACTGAAACCTGGTTAAAACCCCACATTAGGGATTCTGAAATAACAATAAATGGCTACAATATTATAAGACAGGATAGGCTAAATAAGCAGGGTGGGGGCATTGCAATTATGTTTAAAGATTCTCTAAATCTTGATAAACTAAATTGTTCCCCTCCAGAAATCCCTACTGCTGAAATTCTAATTACTCACCTACATGTTAATCCTCACAAAGCCAATAATATCATTGCTATCTACCTACTGCCAGGTAACAACCTTCAGAGCATTGAATCGCTCCTCTCCTGGTCATCTTTTTCTCTAACTCAAGAAACCATCATTCTAGGCGATTTCAACCTTGACTGGTTGTCCTGCTCCTCCAACTCTCCTACCACCTTCATAAACCTGTACAACTTCTCCCAAATTATTAGCTATCCCATCCGCACTGATAAAGTCACTAATAAAAAATTGCTACTGGACTGGTTATTAATAAACAAGCCTAATCTAGGGTACCTAGTAGGTTGTCTACCAGTCACACTAAGTGATCATGCCCCTACATTCCTAATCAGGGGAAGTATACATATCCAGACCTGTATTCCTTTCAAATACAGCCGTACCAAAAATAACTTTTGCCCTAACACTTTCAATATACTACTACAACACTGTGACTGGTCCCCATTAAAAAACCTGCAACTAGACCTTGCTGTTGAATACTTCAACAACAAATTCCTTGAAATATTGAATAACCTTGCCACCTTCAGGAGAATTTGCCAAAAATCCAAACAGCTCCCTTGGCTATCTAATGAAACTAAACAACTAATGAAGCAAAGGGATAGAGTCTGGACTCTTTACCATACAGCCAAAAACGCATCTTATTTCACCCTTTATCAGCATCTTAGAAATCAAACTAAGAAAAGAATCGTCAGTGATAAAAAACATGCTTTCTTACCTGCCAACAAAAATATCAGCACAACCCACAAAAGTTCTGGCATAACATCAATCACCTCTGTAACCCTGGTAAAACCTCCACCCCTGCTTCCCTCACTAGTAAAACCATGAAGCCCTTATCCTCACAGTTCAAATCTCATTTCATATACTCTATCACTGCTCCCTTAAACAACAAACCAATCCGACCACTCATAGTCCCCTCCCCAACCTCTAATGACACTAACTCCTTCTCCTTTAAACTCATTCAAACTTCCTACATAAAAAAAAAAAATACTATCTAAACTAAAACCTGGCTGTCTAGCTGCTGACCTGCTTCCAAACGAGTACCTAAAACTTGCTGCTCCTTCCATTGCCTATCCCATATCCATACTAATAAACCACTTTCTCTGAACAATATATGCCCAGCCTATGTAAAATGTCTCATATCATACCACTTCATAAAGGTGGCCCATCCAGAGACATTACAAACTACCGACCCATTGCCATCCTCTCTCCCATTGCCAGAATCCTAGAGAAATGTATTCACCAGCAACTTATGTATCACCTAACTACTAACAACCTACTGTCCAGCTCTCAGCATGGTCATTCAGACCGAAACACAGTACAAACACACCTCTCTTTTTACCTTTACAGATACCATTCACCGCCTCAAAAATGAAGGCCAGCTGGTCTCAGTTATTTTCTTAGACATGTCAAAAGCTTTTGACACTATATTCCACCAGCTTCTACTTAATAAACTTGCCACTTATCATCTCACTATCTTAACCCTAACATGGTTCCATGGTTATCTGTCTAACCGTGAACAGGCTACTAAATGGGTAAACACACTTTGTACTCTATAACCAGTCACCACAGGGGTACTCCAAGGCTCCATACTTGGGCCCCTTCTCTATGTAATATTTACCAATAACGTCAATACTGCCACCCAACACACCACCATCATCCAGTATGCTGATGATTCCTCTCTTATTTGCTCAGCCCACTCCCTTCAGGAACTGCAAAATAAAATGCAAAAATCTTTCCAAGACATGGAAAATTACCCCACCAATCATCAACTCATTCACAGCCCAAATAAGACAAAGCTCATATTCTTCTCCAACAAAACATCCAAACTCAGCACAACACCCCTCTCCATACACTCCTCCAATCGGATAATAATCAAACCCACCAATCAGACCAAGCTGCTTAGAGTTACAATAGATGATACTCTAAAATTTGATAAACACATACGCCTTACAATCAAAAAAGTTCACTCCAAACCTGGTGTTCTCTACAGGGTTAAGCCTTACCTTACACAACAAGCTAAACTTGCCACAGCTAGATCTCACTTACTATCCACCCTCATCTACTGCTCTCAGATATTTACAAATCTAGCCAAAGCTGACCTACATAAACCTGCTATAACAAAATTGCTAAGTTTGCTGCCAATGAACCCCATAAAATGCACCACTGTTCAGTTCTTTGACAACTCAGCTGGCTGGAACTTCCCAACCTGTTAGTCCCAAAGCAACTTTCAATTGCCCATAAAATCCTTTACAACTCCATGGACTGTCCAGCTCTTTCAAACCTGTTACAGCCTAACACTAACTGCAGGCTCCTAAGTTCATCCAATAAAATAATACTAAAAGTATCCCAGCCTCACAACTATCATGGCAACTCCCTCTACTCCTAAAAAATTGCCAAGGTCTGGAACAATCTTCCTCAGCACATCTTACAAAATCCAAACCTGTCTACATTTAAAACTACCCTGAAAGATTATCTATATGCTAACTGGCTTTGTCCCTGTATTCCTCCTGGCTAGTTTTCTTCCTTCTATCTTACATCTCTTCTAGTGCATCAGATTTTTTTCTTTTTTCTGCTCATTTTACATTTCTTGCAAATTTGCTCTTTTGGATAATGTACACGTTAACGACCTTTTTTAAAATGTGTACTTAACTTATATTTTACTTAATATGTATAGTTTGCTATTCCTTCTAATATTTCTGTGATTGTGAAACATACTTTTAACATACTTTATTTAGATAGCTGGTGTAACTGTTTACCTGTATTTAACTTTAACTAATTTTTGTACTTTCTGGAGCTTTTTTCCCCATGTCTCCACTGAAAATGGATTTCTGACCTAGTCAGACACTACCTGGTTAACAAATGTAAATACATAAATAAATAAAATATGTGAAAGCAGGTAGATGATCACTCACAGAATCGGGGAGGTAGCCTGAGTTAGTAAATTTGTGTGCATGTGATACAAGGATCCAGTCGAGTGTTGTTTCAGGTTGTTTATTTTGTGCTCTGGTGGGGTATGTGATAAGTTACATGTGTTTCTAGAGATTAATGCTATTTGTTGGGGAGTTTAATTCTAGGTTTTTCCAATTTACGCTTGTATCCCCTAGTATTATAATTCTGGAGGATATGTTGTGTGTTGTCCAGAAGAAGAAATCTTCAAGACTGGAGATATTTTGCCGCGGTGGAATCTATATGGAAGTGATGCAAATCTGTTTAAAGAAAGCTTAAAGGGCAGTGCAACTTCCACAAATGGGAAACTCTGACCATTAGACTAACTTGTTATCACAAGCTCACAAACTTGTACTAGTTAGAGAGAAATCCATGAAGAAACAAATCAGGGTATGGCCTGAGGAGTCTATGGAGGCCCTCCAAGACTGCTTTGAAAGAACCAACTGGGATATGTTCAAGGAGGCAACCACAGTGAAACAGCATCTGAATATTGATGAAAACACTGAGGTAGTGATGCCATACATTTCAAACTGCATTAATGGGCTATCAAAAACCAAAAGTATCACTATTAGAGCTAACCAGAAGCCATTCCTCACCCCTAAGGTATATGAGCTTCTGAAGGAGAGAAATGAAGCCTACAGGGCTAAGGACAAAGCAGCCCTAAGTGTAGCAAGAGGTAATCTGAGGGGGAGTATAAAGCAGGCAAAGAGGGAGTATAGCAGAAAGGTGCAGAGTCCCTTTGAAGACATGAGAGATGCAAGGAAACGATGGCAAGGCATACAGGAGATCATGGTCAACAAAATCAGGTCAGCACAGTGTGAGGACAGTATCAAATTCCTGGACAATTTGAGCATCTTCTTTGGTAGATTTGAGGAAAGAAACAACAGGTTGGTACTAAAGCTACCCACTGATGAGAAGGATGCAATACTCAGCCTCAGCACAGAGGAGGTAAGAAGAGAGCTAAGGAGAGTGAACCCCATGAAAGCTGCTGGCCCAGACAACATACTGGTCAAGGTGTTAAAAGGCTGTGCTGATCAACTATGTTCAGTGCTCAAGGAAACATTTAGCACCTCTTTTGCCATGGGGTAAGTACCCTTATGCTACAAGGAAACTAACATCATCCCACTACCTAAGAAAACAACTACCTCCGGCCCTAACAACTACAGACCAGTCACTCTGACATCCAATACTATGAAATGTTTTGAGCGGCTGATCAAAAAGCATCTTTCATCATGCCTGCTTCCTGATTTTGACCCTCTGCGGTTTGCATACAGAGCTAACCGATCCATGGCTGATGCCATATCAGTAGCACTACACATCTCCCTTGAGCATTTACAGGGCAAAGACAACTATGTGAGGATGCTGTTCATAGACTTCAGCTCTGCACTTAATACAGTGGTACCGATGCAGCTGACATTTCAGAAACAGTAAACATCTCTGTAACTGGATCTTGGACTTCCTGACTGAGAGACCACAGAGGGTGTGTTCAGGTAAGAACACATCAAAGTGCATCACAATTAACACCGGGGTTCCACACGGATGTGTTCTCACCCCACTGTTATTCACCCTCCTGACCCATGACTGCTATGCTAAGCACAAGTCCAACCATATCATCATGTTTGCTGATGACACCACAGTCATGGGGCTCATCGCAAAGGAGGATGAAAGGGCATACAGACAGGAGTTGGCATCTCTGATCAGTTGGTACGAGAGGAACAACCTTACCCTAAATGTTAGCAAGGCCAAAGAGATTATCATCGACTTCAGGAAAAGGAGAACAAAGCACCCAGTGCTCAGGATCAATGGTGAGAGTGTGGAGAGAGTTTAAAGTACAAAATTCTTGGGTGTACACATATCAGAGGATCTCTCGTTGTCGGGAAACACTAGACAACTGGTCAGGAAAGTGCACTAATGCCTCCACTTTTTAAGAAGGCTGAAAAAAACTAAGCTTCTTCCTCATATTCCCTCCACCTTATATAGAGGTGCAACAGACAGTATCCTCACCTGCAACTTCACTGTGTAGTTTGGAAGCTGCACTGTTACAGAAAGGAAGGCACTACAAAGAGTAGTGAGAGTTGCAGAAAAGGTAACAGGTTCCAGTCTTCCATCGAAACAACAACTTCACTCTGCAAGAAGCATCCAAAAGGCCACCAGAATAGTAAAGAACACCATACATTCTTAGCATGGAATGTTTAAGTATCTAGCATTGGACAGGGGATATTGCAGCATCCTCTACAGGACTACAAGAGTCAGTAATAGCTTCTACCCTACAATGATTAGACTTCTGAACTCGGGCACTTGTCCAAGGGGTCTGAACACATAATAAGTCAATTTTTATTTACTTGTGCAATATATACTTACATATATTCCAAGTAAGTACAATATTTATTTATTATGTCCATAGTCAGTATTATTTAAACCACTCGGTTGCAATATTAGATAAATAATTTGGGCATTTCAATCTGTAGTGTGTTTTCGATTACTTTAAACAGGGTAGTTAATTTAACTCAGGGGAGGGTATTCTTTTCATATATGAGTGTTGATAAATGTCTCTGCTCTTTCTTCTGTGTATTTGGAGTAGTATTGTATTTGTTAGTTATGTTTATTCTTCTACTTGTATGTGTTGTTTCACTTTCCTTTGTAATCTCAAGAATTGAGCTGATGCACAAAATTTCATTTAGGATACATGTGTGTCATTCTAAATGACAGTAAAGTTTACTTTGACTTTGACTTTGACAAACATTATAATACTGAAGTAGGTGAGAAGCATTGGAAACATGAGCCACAAAGCATTATAGAAAATGATGACGTTTAGATTACCAACAGTTCAAAAAATAGATGTGAGAAAACCAGATATAGTAGTCCATGAAAAGAAGGCAAAAGTAGCATTGATCATTGAAATTGCTACACCAGTGGTCTTATGTACAGAGAGGAACAAAGTCATAAAATATCAGGATTTACAAGCAAGGGCAATGTGGAAGAAAGTTACCCAGACAGTTCCAATAGTAGTAGGAGCAACTGGTCTTATAAGAAAGAATTTACAATCATACTTTGATATGTTACTGATAGATGTAACTCCATATGAATTGCAGAAGGAGTCAGTTCTGGGCACTTTGCAGGTGCTGAGAAGAGCACTTCTGGCTAACATCAAAGACTGAAACAATACTGACTATGTGATCTTTAATCATAATTTTTATCTTAGGAACGGGGTCCATCCCTGTCATGGTATTAGAAACCCAAAAGAAATGGAAAAATTAAACCCAGATCATACTTATATTTTAAGAGGGCAAAATAGGCAGATATTGGGCCCAATTCCAAAAGATTTAAAGAACCACTTACACTGAGAGCAGGTCTTTTGGAATCTGGACCCTTGCATAAAGATAGGCATTACACTGAAGTAAGTCACTTACATTAAGAGCAAGTCTTTTGGAATCAGGGCAGACTTATACACGGATCATCTCTTTTGGAATCTAGCCTTTTCTATGATATTTTGAACATGGGTTGAGTTATAGACGCACCACCTGCTCATGACCATGGGTTTATCAGATCTGTTTATATGCTGCTTATTTTTGAAAGGTAGATCTGGGATTATGACAGTGAACAATGTGAGGTTTTGCAATTAATCCAATTTTTTTTTCTGTCCTTAATGTATCCGTTGCATAAATACTACATCAGATGTCTCCTGAAAAGATGATAGTGGCCTAGTGGAACTAACCCGGTCAACAAAGGGTAAATAACTAAACTAAATTAAAATGTAAAGTTAGGATGTGACTGTTACAGGATATACGTTCTTTAGAAAAGGCAGCTGGGGACACAGTATTTGAGACAGAGGGGGTCAGTGCATGAGCTGGTGTATTACAACTTGTTGTTACCACTATGCCATCTCAGTTCCCAGTCTGATCATACACAACCCTCATACAAATCTACATGAAATTATTCCTGTAAGAGTAACAAAACACCACTCCACCAGTAAGCAAAATGGAAATCTTTTCATGCAAACATCCAACTTCAACTGAAACATGTTTCTGTAGTGGACAAGTCCCTTTACACTCACCAGCTCCCTTACTTTATTATTCTGTCTTACAGGTCACTGCAACTTGGAGAAAGAGCTAGAATTAAAAAAATACTAATAATAACAATAATAATTATTTGTTCTTTTTCTGATATGTCACAATCTTGGAGAAAAGAAATCACATTATCTTCAGTCAGAACACATCACTACAAATAACAAACAAAAGCAAGCTCAAGTGTTCCAGCTCAACCAGATAACAATAACTAGCCCAGATTCAAGTCCATAAGGGGAAACCTAACTGACTAATGTTAGCTGGTTCTGGTGTTACTAACAGGGGACCATAAAAAGGAGTGTTTTGGCAGTTAAAACTGCAGAGGTAGAAGCCTAGCTATGTGGCATAAAGGAATAAAACTCTGACAGCACCCCAAACCACTTGAGTTTCATTATCAACATGGGTACCAGAAGAGCTGGGTAGGGCAATGTGGGACTGAGCAGTTTGCTTCACCTCACCCATCCAGCATGGAGAGGAAATGGAGGTCCCAATTTGCTGATTTCACCCCTGCAAGTGGATATTTCCACACCCAATGGCTGCAGGACTGGAAGATGTGAGCTTGGCAATCCCAAGATGGTAGCTGCCTTGGTGTGTGTGTGTGTGTGTGTGTGTGTGTGTGTGTGTGTGTGTGTGTGTGTGTGTGTGTGTGTGTGTGTGTGCGCGCGCAAGTGTGTGCCACAAAGTAACAATGGGACATTTGGTTGTTGCATTCCAATGAGCAGAGTTTTCTTTATTAAAGAACAGAAGGGTATGCACTGAAATGCATGCCAACATAACATTTCCTGCACACTGTTGTTTTAAGACAATGGACTTACCCTCAAAAAAGTTCTTCATTCTTTCCAGGCCTATCTTCTCCTTAGAAAAGTCTGCAGCTATCATTAAACCATTCAGAGTAAAGAGCTGTGCAACTGCTGTGAAATGTAAGAAGTAGAACTGCAATGCTTTTCTTGGATACCCACATAAAGACAGCCTACAGGACAACATAAAACATTGAAAATGCAGACAACTCAATTATTATTCAGCTAGCAGAAGCAATGGTGTATGATTCCTTCTAAAACCAGAGGGAAGGAAATGATTACACATTCCTATAGCTTTGTGTCTGATGTTAATTAATAGGAATCAGACCATTTGTTCACAAACAGTTTGTTCCAGAGCAGTTTAGTCAAATCTGATTTCTGCAAATGCTGGATTAGAATGAAATTCCATTTGGTCAAATATTACTTTAATTGAAATGCTGCTTGACTGGCTATGTGTCACCAATATGAATTTAAAGACTTAAAAAAAATCCTACAGTCACAAGGAGGGTAAAGCTCTGCTTACTCCTCATATGGGGGGAAGGGCGGTTCAAGCTCATCTCTCATTACTTCATCAAATCTGAGGCTCATTAGAAAAAGACTGCATTTTTAATTTTAAGATATTCACATATTCTGTCTAGTTGGGCAGATGTCACTCCTGTAGTTGTTGTTGTGTCTTTCGGCTTTTCCTGGTTAGGGGTCGCCACAGCGGAACTCCGGTCCGCTAATGATTGGCAGTAGATTTTTACGTGCCGAGTTGCCAGCTCTGACGCACAACCTTCAATGAAGGTATGCCCATTCATGCATGTCTCCACACAGAAGATGCTCTAGCTGAGAATCGAACAGGACAACGTCTTACTGTGAGGCGACAATGCTACCGCAGCACCACCACCGCAGTATATGGGGTTTCTGTAGTAATTGTATAAATCAGTGGTTTCAAGGTTAGCATTGAGGGTTTGGGATGGTAATAGGAATGAAGTCTAGGTTTCTATTACCATCAGAGTCAAGGCTAAGTTTAGAGTAAGATTTTACCCTCTAAGTCTTAGGTTAGGTGTAAGTTTAAGTTTAAGGTTAGAGTTCTGGGCAGGATTATCATCAAGTTTACATTTAGTGGTAAGTTTTTAGTTTGGCTTAAGTGTAATGGTAGCTTTGGAGTTAAGATTTTAATTAAAGTTATGGTGTGTGTGTGTGTGTGTGTGTGTGTGTGTGTGTGTGTGTGTGTGTGTGTGTGTGTGTGTGTGTGTGTGTGTGTGTGTGTGTGTGTGTGTGTGTGTGTGTGTGTGTGTGTGTGTGTGCACTTGTCTGCATGTGTTTCCATGTGCGTGCATGCATGAGTGCATGCAAGAGTGCTTGCATGCGTGTGTGTGTGTGTGTGTGTGTGTGTGTGTGTGTGTGTGTGTGTGTGTGTGTGTGTGTGTGTGTGTGTGTGTTCATGTGTGTGTGTGTGTGTGTGTGTGTGTGTGTGTGTGTGTGTGTGTGTGTGTGTGTGTGTGTGCGCACTGGTGTGCATGCATGAGTGCATGCAAGAGTGCTTGCATGCATGTGTGTGTATTTGTTTGGGTATGTCTGTGTGTATGCGCATTGTGTTCTACCCTATATGCCTCCATGCATGTACAACTTCCTGACCCAAACAGTATAAAACTCACAGAGCTGAGTTCCCCTAGTTCTTAATACTGCTATTGCAGTGAGCCTTGACAACTTCCCACCCTATTGAACTGGCAAGCTGGCATTACCCACTGACACCCTTTGTCTGGTCCTTGCAGATGCTGTGCTTCTAGTCAAACCCTGGTCATCTGAGGTGCAGTAATGGCTTTATCCATCTGGCCATAGGGCTAGACCATCTCCTTTTTTTCTTATGCTTCAGTGCGTGGCCTGTGGGGCTTTTCTGTAGTCATGGGGATTTTTGTTGGACAATCTGTTTTCCACCCAGACCCCAAAGACATGCTGTAGGTGAGATATATATCCTGTATATCACTTATAAGTATGTATACAGTGTGTGAGTGGATGTGTGTGTCGGTCTGTCTGTGTTTCATGTGTCTGTCTGGTATATTCATTTTTGTCCAGTGTTAAACTGCTGCTCCATCTGGAATTAGTTTGTATGCCTGGCACCCAGTGGGTGCCAGGATAATCTCCAGTTCTCCACCACATTAATCTGGATAAAGCAGGTAATCAAAGAATTAATGAGTAATCCTAGTATTGTTTACAATGTAGAGATTGCATTTAAGTAGTGTTTCAGAGGTAAGGAGCTTCAGTGAGGCTTTGCTAAGTTATATTACAGTAAGAAAGATACATTTCCTGTCCAGTAGTTAAACATCCATGTTTGCTAACCTTGGGTTGCACCCAGTCATGCTTATGTAACATTAAAAGTGGTGATTTGGGAATGAAATGCTTAGTTTAAGTTTTGCTGGAATTCACTGCAAAGCCATCATAACTGCTATTGTTATGTGAGAGGACAAAAAGAACAGCATTATTTGTGGAGGACATTGTTCTTCATGCAGTAGGAATGAGTAATCCTACAGCAATGGTATGGAGAGAGATGGAACTAACAGGTGTTTTAGTTGAGGCCACATGTGAGCAGAAAAAGGCCACAACAACAAATGGGAACATTTTGATTTAGTTTGCATCATTTTTTACAAGGTGAGATGTTAGAAGTGAATGAGACACAGGGCAACAGTGGTGAAACACTACGTATTTATGATTCCAGAAGTATAAGAGACAATCATAACAAGAAAAATGTTTCTTGCAGTGTATAATGGTACATATCAGTCTGTTATGACAGAGGATAAAGTGGTATTGAGAAGTTAAGATGACAAGAGTTGGTGGTAGCAGAAATGTGGTGGAATTCATCTAATAAGGAATAAGAAAGTGACACTGTCCAGAATCAGCAAAATGAGGAACTGTAAAAAATAGAGACAGCCAGTCTGGATAATAAATACAAAAGGAAAACATATGGTAACATGAGCTTCTGGGAGAAAGTGGAAAAGTAGTAAAAAAACATGATTATGCTGAAGTGAGAAAAAACAGCAAAGATTTATCCAGCCATTGAGGCATTCCTACAGAAAAGACATCAGAAAATTGATGGATGAGAAAAGTTAAACTCTTCAGAAATGTGTAGGAATTTACAAAGAGTTGGCAAAATCTAGGGATACATGAAATGTGATGGGAAAATGTCTTAAGAATAGTAGGGATCATACAAAATATTTAATGAATTTTTCATCTCATTAATAACAGGGAAGGATGCCAGCAACGGCACAGAAACTAACCGTCAATGTCAGCAAAGGCAAAGAAGCTAAACCTCATTTTTCATTACATAATTCTGTAATTCTTGTAACTTGTCTCTCTCCTTTCTATAATATCCTGGAATTCTGTCTCTGCCGTTAGTCATGAACTTCTTAAAAAAAATGAGTTCAGTTAATATGCTGTGTGTAATTCCACATACAGGATGGTGTTCTTCTATTTGCCCACTTATAATGGGAACACGTTTTACCTCATGATGGAAAGTGCTGCATATAGCATGCAAGTGGACTTTCTAGATTTTAAATGTACTTTCTGGTGGACCTAGGTTGTTCATCTCATCTTAGTTATCTGTCCCATTGCCATTGTAAGTGTACTTCCATTTTAAGTTGCTTTTGTAAGTGTACTTCCATTTTAAGTTGCTTCTGTAAGTGTAAGTTCATTTTAAGTTGCTTTTTACACTCTGTTATGAATGTTTTTGCCTTTACACTTCATTGCATTTCATGTGTTTTGTGCTTCCTCTGCTTCCCTACACACTTTGGGTGAAATTGCTTGAATGTCATTAGCTCACAGAAGGAAAAAAAGACAAATGACTTAATGCACGTTGTTTTTTTCCACAAGAAATCATTGCTGGTGTGGTTTCTAATTGTGTGCCAGTAATAATTCACATCTTTAGGGAGATTTCTCCCTTCTTTAATTTGGTATGACCATGGAGTTTGTACATATAAGTTCAGGGGATATGAGGGGCTTGCCCCCACACTGGAGGGTGCAAGGTGCTTGCCCATTGAAAAAAAAAAAGAAAAAAAGGAGTATACCACCCTTTTGGATTTCAGGCATTTTTTTCATTTGTCCTTTTAAAATGTTAACTTTCAGGAAGTTGCCATTTCACAGCAGAACCATGCTATCTCACCTTGCTTGTGGTTAAAATGGGTCCTTGATCCAGGCCACCGATCTGGTTAACAAACACAAACAAGCAAATAGGGTCATGCAATTTAGGGATGGGGAACATGTTTGCAACTTATTATCCCTTAAGACACTTTGTGGCCATTATCCCTTGAACCATCCAGTTTGCCTTCTTAGGGAGCCTATTCCAATGACACTTGAGCCAATGGATGATGTAGCTGCCCATTCACTTGCAATTATTGCTGTTAATGTTTCAACACAAAATTAAACCTCTAGGTATTTATTCTCTACAAAGTACAATCTAGGCACTAATTCCAGAAAAGGGATGGGTCTTTCATGACTAAAGCAATCTGTAAGACTCAGAGAACAAGAACAGTTTTATTAGCCTATACAAGTACCCCCATATGATTGAGTCCCTTCAGTTTTCCTATTCAATTTTCTTCATGACTAGTCTTTTACCTTCACAAGCTATGTAAGATCATTAGTTAGAAGTTAATTAGTATTGCCACCTATCTGATTTTTTACTTTTTTTGGACAATCCAGAAATCAGAAGGAATGTCTAGTAGTACAGAAACAGCTACACAAACTCTAGTATTCTATCAACTCAAACAGAATACCCGAGTTTGCTAAAACTGTAGCTTGGACTGACTTTTTAAAAACAGTATCACTAATGCGATGCAGTCATATTCAAGGATGGGGAAAGAAGATGTTCCACCTCTTGCTGACATAATCTTTTGCATCACAAGTGGACATGGAAGTGAGTAGAGAAAGGGGAGGAGGGAGGAGAGGTGCAGGTTAGGGGCAGTTCAAGGGGTGTGGCTTCAGTCAGCTTTTGCCACAGTGACAGATGGCTATGCTAAACTACATAAGGACAGATTTTATTCTAGAACTGGGGGTTACTGGGGTACTGTACAGTGAGCTAGTCAGTCATATGGCGTGGCTGCATACAATCTTCACAATTATGTGTAGATCCAAGTGCTTTTGTACTGACTATTGTGATATTTCTTCAAAGGTTTGTCCCTCAGCCACAAGGTGCTACAATCCCTATTAATTGTCAGTTTTTAGTGTTTAGTAGTTGTCTTGCAATGCTCTAATTAAACAGAGCATCCCTTTCCTTGTTGTATCTAACATAAATAGCCATGTCTCTCAACTGTCTAGATTTTTGCCTCATATTTTTGGTGTGTTCCTTATAACATTTGTTTTTCTGGCAAATCTGAGGATTGAAGTGACTAAATAATATACATCAACAAAAACACAAGCAAGGCAACAAGGTAAATATCCAAAAGCATCACCGGTCTGGCAACAAAAGCCCAACTCAATAACTGCTCGGCTCGAACAGGTGACACAGGGTTTATTATTAACACAAAAACAAACAAAGAAAAAAACTTCCAAAATACGTAAAACCTCAGTTAAGCGCTTTCATCTGAATAAAACAGACTTCATCAGAACACTGTAGTCATGACTCTCCATCAATTAAATACACTTTTAGGCGCCAAAAAAGTTTTTGAATTTAAAAAGACAGTACTCACTTAAAAACCTTCCCGAATGTTTCAGTATAAAAACAAATGATAAACATCAATGAAACATATAAATAGGACACATAAATGGAACATATGACTCACTACATACATATCATATAAAAAATATCATAAAAAATATCACATAAAAAATAGAATAGAAATAATAATAATAATGAATATTGTACAAAAAAGTACAAAATGTACAGACTATAAAATGTAGAAAATGTAGCAGAATATAAAACAATTGATTGGTACCCTACCAAAATATCATTTGCATACAATGACTCTATAACATTATGCCATAACCAAAAACGGTTTAATACTAATATGATCGTTAATACCCGGTGGCCTTGTGGCATCTGTTAAAATCTGCCACCTGCTTTCTTTTAAACCTAAAAGAGCCTTTGAATTGCCACCACAGGATAATATATTGACATAATCAATAATATCAAATTTAAAAAAGTGTGAATCACCACTTTTATGTATATGTCGATATAAAGCATTATTTTTGTCCTTAACCTCAAATGATCATATATGCGTCGCTTAAACTGTCTCTCAGTTTTACCTATGTAAAATGCAGAGCATGTCGTACATTTTAACAGATGCCAAAAGGCCACCGGGTATTAACGATCATATTAGTATTAAACCGTTTTTGGTTATGGCATAATGTTATAGAGTCGTTGTATGCAAATGATATTTTGGTAGGGTACCAATCAATTGTTTTATATTCTGCTACATTTTCTACATTTTATAGTCTGTACATTTTGTACTTTTTTGTACAATATTCATTATTATTATTTCTATTCTATTTTTTATGTGATCTTTTTATGATATTTTTATGTGATATGTATGTTGTGAGTCATATGTTCCATTTATGTGTCCTATTTATATGTTTCATTGATGTTTATCATTTGTTTTTATACTGAAACATTCGGGAAGGTTTTTAAGTGAGTACTGTCTTTTTAAATTCAAAAACTTTTTTGGTGCCTAAAAGTGTATTTAGTTGATGGAGAGTCATGACTACAGTGTTCTGATGAAGTCTGTTTTATTTAGATGAATGCGCTTAACTGAGGTTTTACGTATTTTGGAAGTTTTTTTCTTTGTTTGTTTTTGTGTTAATAATAAACCCTGTGTCACCTGTTCGAGCCGAGCAGTTATTGAATTGGGCTTTCGTTGCCAGACCGGTGGTGCTTTTGGATAAATAATATACATCTGAGTTACATACTTCATATCTTTCAGAAAATGCATGCCAATACAAATTCTGTTATTCTAGCAACTTTCTAAGTTTACAAGAGCAATAGTTAAAATCTTTCCCTATTTTTGGACCAATTTTGGACCATTGTCCTCCTGTTATTTTAGGCTTTGCCCATTTTTCTTTCTCTAACAGGTTGAGAGGTATGTCAATAAGTTATTATAAGTTATAAATTATTAACTCCTGACAAAAAAGTTCTATTAGACTGAAGGCTCACGTAATGATAAAATCTGTATTGTTCCAATAAATGGTAGTAATGACATCATCTTTGTGTTCCAGTACTCATTGCACGAAGTATGGTGCTCCCCGGTCCATTCTGTACAACAGTAACATCTGCAAATGATATGACAATACTAGCAAGTTTGCAATGATCTGTATATGTTGTTATTTGTAATGGTTATCCATCTGAGCTTTAGAAAATTCAGAAGAAAAAAGGGCCATACAGTGATCCCTATGAACAAAAGTTATTTCAGCTGGTACAGAAAATGTGATTCTCCTTATATTTGTCTATTAATCTTCTATAGGACATGTCAGTTTTCATTGACTTTGATTAAGCTGTTTGTAATTTTTCTATGTAATCACTTCATATAGTTTGTCTAGGTATAAGTAGGTGGGATGTATGGTGAGTTGTGTGGCATCATAAAAAAATGACATGCAGAAAGAAGGAGTGAAAACCTGCACTGATGCAGCCATATTGATTGATATCCATATTGAGGGACTAGACAACTAGTGTCTCTTTGAACAGGATCTACACAGAATACATGTTTATCTAATGAGCTTATAATTTTCAGGGTCAGAACTGAACTCTTCCTTTATGAACCACAATAATTACTATCCAATGTCAGGCTTCCATGATATATCTAACTACAGGGTCATATTCAGTTTTGTATCAAAAGCTGTATAAGAAGGTTAGTGCAGTGACATAAAGGGATAAATCCCCATCTATGGCCCAGGCAACTTAGGTTTGACTAGCAGCTTGGACATCTGAGACACCTGTAGGGATGGATGGCTGTGCCCATCCTGGGGAGCAGGCATTCATCCAGGTGTTCCCTGTGAGGTGGTGTGATCCATAGAACGGAGTAGTCCACAAATTTAACATATGAATGGAGGGGAGGTGGGGAATGCCAAGGGTTGGGTCATGAATGAAAAAGTTCCCCAGGTGGAAGCAGTCAATGGCACTACCCCTGAGGATGCCCTTAGGTTCTGCACTAGCCTTAGAACAGAGATAGTCCTGAGGCAGAAGAGGTGGGTTGACATGGAAGTGGGCAGGGTCACTAGAGTCACCAGAAAGAATGAAACAGAAGGGAAAAAGATTCCTGCTTTCCGATCAGATGTTCAAAATTTATGCTAAACTTGTTTAAAAGAATTTGTGACACATCCTGTGGCTCAGAACTGTTTAAGTATTAACTGAAAGAACAAAACATTCTTGATTTTGACCTTGAAATTCTTAAGCAAATATAAAATATAAAAAGTTCCACAACAGATGCATGTATAACCCAGCCAAAGTATCTTTGCAAAAGATTCTGGCAAAACACCAAAATGTGTATACAAAGATATACTTACAAATCTTCTTTTATTAAAGCACTTTAAGAGCATTGATAGTTACCAAGAAAAATAAATAATGTTTCTGCACACGGGCTCTTGAAAGCACAAAGGCACACAGGTGTTCAATAATCTACTCAGTCCCAAAAGCTAGATTTCACTCACTATCGACATGGTTTATTCTTATTAAGGCTCATCATTACAGTAAAAGTAAAATTTTTAAGCAGGTTATGAAACATTCAGTTTAGCAAGAACTCAATGATAAATGTATCTTAGAATCAGGGACTAAATAAACTGGAAACAAAGGTCAAAATTCCATAGCAGATGCTTACAGTGTTCCAACCAGCAAAGTTGTGGCAAAATACAAAAACATAAATGCAAAAATTGCAGATTCAAAGAAAAAAAATAATATTTCAGCCCCCCCCCCCCCAGCTCAAGAACGTGAAAAGACTCACAGGTTCTTAATAATGAATTTAAATAGTAAGTACCCCCTCTAACATATATCATTTGCCTTTGCCTAAGCCCATCAGCTTAACCAAAAGTCTTTAATATATTTACCTTACAGAGAGAAAACAAAAAAACTAGAGGCAAATCCCACATTTTACGTAGAAGATGCACTTAGGACCCAACCAGAGTTATCCTAGCAAAATACACAAACTTGTGTACACAAATATCAGCAAACTTCCTGAACCCTAGATAGTTTGTTGGCTTGAGTGTAATATTAAAGTCCTGTGTGCCATTGTGAATCCATGAGCAATTGTGTTGTAACATTATACTTCTGAGGAAATATGCATATATGCCAGAAGGCGCTGATAAAGTGAGATTTTCAAATATCTGAGTGCACATGTTCCAATCTGAGCAGAATTCCTTCTGGTATAAATCTCCTAAAACCTACCACAGCAAATGGCTGGCTATCACTGAATAGCAAACGTGAGTTCAGACTACATACTCTGCAGAAATCAAGGTCAGCATGTTCTGATTCTGAACGATGAAAATGTAATCAAGCCAGGCCGTGGAATTTATAACATTATTAGTCAGTCCCACGACTGAGGGATTTAATCTTTTATTCAAGACATTCAGAAAGGATATGTAGTTAATTGTTTTCAGCCACAGCATTGCCCAGTGCTGCTTGTAGATGAAGTGGGGCAGATTACTGCTGGGTGCTGCTGCCCCACCATCAAGTTTACTAGTTGTAGAAGGTGATCCAGCTACATTTGGACATGAGTAGGAATCAGGGCTGGGTTACCTAATGGTCAATTACAGTCAGGCTGTAGCTCACTAATCTATGAATCGACAATAACCTGTAGATTTCCTTCCACCAAGTCCTTCAGCATAACAAATTCCTATGAACAGACCCGAGGTGGTATTTTCCATATGTGTCATGGGGTCTTCTATATCTACCTGAGCTACCACCAACTCAAGCAGATGGATCCTCTGTTTAATGACAGCACACTCAGGAATGCAACCCTCCCTCTCCCTGTCAAATTTAAGGCAAAGTCCAGGTGGGGGGAATAGAACCGATAGCCTTATGATCTTCCAGCACTGAAGGCAAATGTGCTACATGCTGAGCCACTGACATTAACTGCCAAGTTACTAACCATGTGTATTATCCCAAAAGTATTTGTGATGTTTCTCCATCAAAGTCATCAAAGTCATTCTGCAATGAGTTGACCTGCACAAATACACATAAAAACTTACATGCATGGACACTGAGGTACACACATTTTTGTCTTATTGTTTTCCTTAGTTGTTTATTTTTTATTGTCTGTAAATATAATGTTATAGTCCTCCTCCTACTCCTGTTTTCTTTTACATCACAAAGTGACTCCTGCAGAAGGTGGCTCCTGCCTTGCCTTCACTCATTTAAGTGATTTGAACGACAACTAATTGTGATTTTACAGTGTGATGAAACTACTGTGTACCCCTAACATTTTCTCAGTCTGTCTGTGTCTTATGTTATTACCCTTTTACCCTTTCTTACAAAAATCTTGTCCTACCTTTGTATCACTTCCTTTACATAACAGAGTACTGGAGTGAGGAGCCTCTGATCTGCTGTTAGTATACCCTGATTTTTCATCAAACAGTGTTTTTAAGATCAATGTAATGATAATGACTTCAGTGCACAAACATATTCATTATGTATTTTTTTCTTTTCATTAGAGGGTTCAGATGGTTCTGCCATTTGATCACTCCCATATGTGACTTAGTGACCATGCACCAGAGGGGGTCTACATTGCAACACTGCAATACTGCATTCAGTTTACCCCGACATGGTTAAAAAAAGAGCATTTTGTAGATTAATGCAGTGGCGTTAACTGCATTCAAAACAAACATATATTTACACTTATGCATATATGCTTTTCCTGTCTCATTTTTCATCTCTTTTTTTAATTCCCCTTCCTTCTCATCTTTACTACAACTCTTTCATTGGACAATGTAGGTAAGAAGCTTCTGCCCAAGTTAACAAAATCACAGTTATGATCAAAATATTGTATTTGTGCAAATCAGTGCAATAACAAGAATGACAATACACAAAAACACATGCACAACACACAGACACACACAGACACACACACACACACACACACACACACACACACACACACATATATATATATATATATATATATATATACACAGAGAGAGAGAGAGAGAGATGTATGTATGGGGGAACTGAATTTGTTCAAATCCATGTCTGGATAACATCTGTTTAGTCAACAAAATTTGGTTGATTACATAGATGGTCAACAGTTGTGTGAGATTATACAGTTCTCGTGGCTGGGAAAAATGCCATTCCCTAACATTGTAATCTCGGGTATATATAATTAGAAGGGGGTGGGGTGTGCAGGGGGTTGTCCCTCTGCAAAAAGTTATGTTTTATTCTATTTTTTTTTTTTTTGCATGCATCACAGGTTATTGCTCGGTACACACGTTGTAGCATCTCAGAGTTATGTTATCGATGTTTTGTGGCTGACATTGTGAATGGCAACATTTCAGTCTGTTGACAAAATTAAATTAGTAGATCCATTCTATATCTATGTATATATATATATATATATATATATATATATATATGGTTTACTATCATTATTTCAAATGACACTTGGTCGACTGCACTATGTATGACAACGGAAAGGGGTTCACTGCTATTGCCAAACTACAAAACTCACCCCTATCTTGACCCATGTTAAAACCTGTTCCTAGGCTTGCTTTTAAAGTTTGACATTGCCATGTTCGACTTTCCGTTGCCGAACATAGTGCAGTCAACCGAATGTCATTCGAAATTTTGTTTGTTTGTGTCTTTTGGCTTTTCCCAGTTAGGGGTCGCCAAAGTGGAATGCCAGTCAGCTAATGATTGGCAGTTGATTTTAATGTACCGGCTTGCCAGGTCTGATGCACAACCTTCAATGAAGGTACGCCCATTCACGCATGTCTCCATGCAGAAGACGCTCTAGCTGAGAATCGAACCGGACAGCGTTTTACTGTGAGGCGACAACGCTACCGCAGCACCACCATGTCATTCAAAATAATAATAGTATATATATATATATATATATATATATATATATATATATATATATTTGCAAAATTTGTTCTCTAATGGCTGTATTTTATGAAAGAACTGTACTGCAATACTGCACAAACACGCAATCACTTCATACACTTCAGATAACTAGAATAGCTTTGATTAATGCAAAAAAAGTAGTGCTTAGTGAAAAAATGCTGTTGTTTCCCTTATCTTATACATTTTATGTGATTCAGACTTTATTTCAAACATTTTCCATAGTTATTTTAAATATTTCTGTTAATATGTCATAGTTTTGAATATTTCTGTTACTTAGAAATTCATTTAGAGCATTCTGAATGCCTCATTTCATATTTTGCAAATAAGAAATAGTTTAACCAAGTTTTAATACCTGAAATGTGTTTCTGACCTGTTTTACGTGCAGTAGGGATGATTCACTCCTTTATATTCCTCCAGTCTTAACTGAGTGCCTCTCGGTCTTAAACTGAAGAATCTGGATCCCATTCTGGCACAATGTCACTCGTCTCTCTCTAGTATAGATGACGAATAGGCAGGATAGTTCATTTATATGCTTTATTACATAGAAACACATCAGGATGGATAGCAGCATTACAAAATATAAACAAACTGATTAACTGACAGACTACACAGACGCACATGCTTACATCTCAACAGCTTACTACAAAATAAAATGGAAGTCAGACTTGCACATGCTCAGTATTTATATAATTATGCAAGCCCCTGGAATGTTTCTTAAAGGAATACATACATATTGATCCACACTATGAAATGTGAAACTATAGAGTGTAATAATGCTGAATTCTTAGCCAATAAAAGTGTACAATATGCTTTCTGCCACTGTTCTGTTGCAAATTGGTTAAATGTAATACCGTGGTAGAGGGGAAAGAAATCAAAGGTCAATAGGCTCAAGTCGCATGATTACATTAGCATGATCACAATATGTATGTAGTCATAAAACAAGTAGCAAACAGAAAACTTAAGTAATGTGTACACTTGGAGACAAAAAAGGAATACCCTATAGCACAGGTAGAATTCCAACCCTTCCTAGACAAAGAGTTTTACCCAAATAGATGTAGTGCTTAAAATAACATGTGATATGATAACTGACCAAGACATGCCCCAATTCTATGAATTGAGGGGGAGTTAATGAGGGAAAACGTTCTGCCTAAAGTACCAAAAATACTTATCTGCAGTAAAGAAAAAAGGTGTAGAACTAATAGAATTTAAAGGTCTGAGATTTGGCTCTATGTGGAAAAGCTAGATAAATCACATGCTTGAATCTTGTCAAAACAGTCCAGTTGTTAAAATAATAAGGGACTTCAGAGTGGAAACTGACTGGGAAGAAGTGAGTGTAGAAATTGAGAAAGAAATAATTGAAATTCATACTGAGAAAAGGAAAAGAGGAACTTAAGCAAAGTCCTAAGCTTCTTCCTCCTGTATCAAAACAAGCATCCAGCCAGAAAAAGGAACAGGATTCTAAAAGTAAAGAAAAAATACTGACGTAGAGAAAGAGAAGCTACCAGTATTCCTGGCAGAATGAAATTATATTTATGAGTTAAATTTTATAGTGGATCATCTAGATGATGGGGAGAAACCTGTACCAATATTTATGGCAGAAGAGGCCGCAGCCTAGAGTTTACAGCAGAATATAATGAAAACAGTACTGACTTGCTAACCTTCATAAAAGCCATGTCAGTTTCAGGAAGACAATGCACAAAGAAGAACTAGAGAAAATGTAGCACGAATAGATGGGAATAGCACAGCCTCACTTCATACACATACAGAAATTACCTGTTCGACAGTAGACCAAAGACAAAGACAGAATCTGAGCCAGTTATTAGTTCAATTTTGGTTGGTCATTTAGGAATGGATACAACAAAAGCCAGCATTTTAGGTAGATTTTACTGCCCCAGTATTATGAAGGACATTGTACACTTTTGTGCAGTTTCCCAGAATGTTAAAGAATAGTATTCCACCCAGAGCAGTTTCATACCCCTACTTATTATATGTCTTGCCTGAGAGAATAGCAATGGATATTCTAGACCATCTTGTAAAAATCAGGTAAATGCCATCAGTTATTCTTGAAAATCATCGATTATGTAATAACATTTCCTGAGACAGTACCCGTATGAATAGTGCATAGCAAAGGAATTAATACTGTGCTTTTCTAAGGCAAGAATTCTAAAACACATTCATACTGACCAAGCAACCCTATTTATGGCTACAGTAATGCATGAACTTTATCAATTTTTTTACGTGAAACCATTAGGGGCACCTGTATACCTCCCTCAGACAGATGGACTTGTTGAGTGCTTTAATAAAACTTGAAATTCTAAGCTACAAAAGGCTCTAAAACTGGATGGGAGAAACTGGGAAAATTGATTCTTTATCTCTACTTTGCTGTAAGAAAAGTACCCCAAACCTCCACTGGATACACACTATCTGAGCTGCATCTCAGAGGCTAGTTAGATATAGTAAAAGAAACACTGGAAGAAGAGAATAACCTATTTAAAGGTGTGACAGAGCATTTTACAGAATTGCCAGATAGGTTAAGAACTATAATACTTGCAGTAGGAAATATATGGAGAGAGAGAGAGAGAGAGAGAGAGAGACAGGTGACACACAAGAGAGCATATAACAAAATGTTTATCTCAGGGAATTAAAAACTAAGGGCCAAAGTGCATGTGTTAGTACCAATTGCTGAAAATAAGTTCCTTGCAAAGTGGCAAAGAACTTTTGAAATTGTAGAAAAAGTAAGTGAATTGAACTATAGGGAGACAACCAGGAAAAAAAGAACACCAAAATAGTTATACCACATAAACACTCTGAAGCTTGGGACAGAAACTGAGCTTTCTGTAGTAGGCATGTTTGCAGAAGTTTTGGCACCACAGAATGTCCTGAAGTCAAAACAGATAAGACAATGTCCCATTTAGAAGCATAGCTGGCTCAATTAGCACCCTGTGCTAGTACCACAAACCAGCAACCCATCCCAAAGCTATTCAATTGAAGAACAAATAAAAAAAAAATTGCTGTATTAATCCAATTGGCTTATTAAAGCTCCAAACCCCCTGTTCCAGCCATTCATGTCCTGTTTCTGTGCCCTGCCCCTCCTCCATTTTATTAAAAAAAATTATAATATCTTCTTGTTATAAAGTATAACAAACTGCTTGTTACAAATGTAGCAAATAGTTGCTACTGTTTATACCCTGCCTGCAGCGAGTACTGCGGCGCTCATGTTTTACTTTAAAAAATTTCTTCTTATGAACTGTATCAAACAGTTGCTATAGTTTATACCTTGCCTGCATGGTGTACTAGTTACTCATGTCTTACTTAAAAAAATTCTTCTTATAAACTGTAGCAAATAGTTGCTGCAGTTTATACCCTAACTGCATGGAGTGTTAGAGAACTTTTAGTTATAAAAGTGTTTTTTTTTTTTGTTTTAGTTTTTTCACTTTTAAACTGTAGCAAACTACTTGCTACAATGCAGCATGTAGTTGCTACAGTTTAGACCACACACAGACAATGGGTCTATATTAGATCAGCAAATGCTTAAAAAAGCGAACGCTGATTTATCGACCTTATGTAAGCGAAAGCTTACAATCTTGAACTGTCAGATCAGCGATTTTTTTCCTAGGGAAAAAAAATCGCTGACCCAAAGCACATACACACAACAGAAGCACCCCAAACAAACAGAAATCCACACACATACACTTAAAATATGACACCTAACCCTACACTAAACTATGCACACACCACTAACTATCCACTTACCTTAACCCAAACCCTAACCCTAAGGTCTGTCACTATCGCACACTCACCTCACCCGCTCCTTAACCCTAACTCACCTAAACCCGCCCTAACCCTCACATCCACACAATCGCACACATACCCAACCCGAGTCCTAACCCTAACTCACCTAACCGACCCTAACACTCGCATCCACACAATCGCACACTTACCTGAATATGACCCATAACTTTCCACCACAGCACTGAAAATACCGAAGCAACAGAAACGGACAACCAAATTCTTTCCCTAGGAAAAAAATTGGGTTTCTGTTGCTTCGATATGTTGAACATTCACTAAAATAAGGTTGATCAATCAGCGTTCACTTGTTTAAGCATTCGCCGATCTAATATAGACCCCAGACAGCTATAGCACTCAAGTTTGACTGCAAATGCAAAAAAAACAAACCAAATCCCTTAAGAATTTGAGATCTGGGCTGTACCACCCTACCACATATTGCCAATTGAAGAGAGTTCTCTCCTACACACTGGCTATGCTGCTGATTGATAGTAAGAAGTAAAATAAATTGTAGTTAGGAATAGGGACATATTTTTTTTAAACCCTGGTCACAGTTTCCAATTCATGGCTATCGATCATGTACCAAATCCTAAACAGTAACTTGCCTATAGCCCCTAAAAAAAAAAAATTAGGGTGGTGATTAATTTAATCTTGTGAGAATAGCGCCAAAAACATAGGAAAAAAAATTTTTTAAAAAAATGTTTTTGTCATACTTATTTACTTAGTGTTAGGTTTAAGACAGGATGATTTATATTTACAACAACACGGTTTAAAGGTATTATTGTTAAGTAATAGTGATGACCGTGACACCTGTATGTTTATTTTTAAATGTTTTATAATAATATTGATGCTGCTGAGGAAATTGGATGATGTCATTTCTTCTTTGATTTTTAAACAGAAATAGTACAGAAAAAATGCTACCAGAATCTCAATGCCAAGCAGTTAAGGAAAATATACAGAAAATACTCAAAACTTGGGGTCACAGAAGAAATTTAAAAGGCTGATGGACAAAATTCTTATTTCCAGTACAAGGTGTGCAGCAGTTTACCTAAATGACACTATATTCCTTACTTGAAGCAGTGCTATCTGCTGACCCATCTAATTGCAAATTGGACTCAACAGAAACCTGGTATTTGAGTTATAGATTAGGCAGAGGGTCATGAAACCACTATATGAGAAAACTGAGGCAGTATAAATCTGATCAATACTAACCACTGAGAAACATATTAACATTTATAAGGCTTTCTCAAGCCTGACTATCTGATATTATAAGTTTATTCCTAATTTTGTTACCACTGCTTTCTTTCATATTCTGATTCTCTTTCTTGAATTTTAATATTTAGATCTTTACTAACTTTTTTCTGTTTCTTTTTATTGTAATCAGTAGCATGTTTTTATAACTTCTGAAAAGTCTTTTTTTTTACTTTTTATAACATTTCATTAAGTCTGAGTTCCACCAAAAGGTAACATTAGATAGTGTTATTTCTATTTTTTATTGTTCTGTCCATACTACATTTTAGAATGTTTTCAAATCTAGAATAACCAAAATGCATTTGACTTACTGCTAATTCAGAACACCTGTCTGTTAAATTTAGTATGTTATAAATTTCCTGATAATTAATTTTACTGTAATCAAAATGCTGAGGACAGGATTTTGAAAATGGGCAGTTCAGTATTTCAAACTCATTTGAGTCATGATATAAATCTCCTATGGGATGAGTTACTACATATTGGTCACTATAATATCTAGAATATTATTAGCTCTTGCTCCACTGTTGATACAAACCATGATAAGATATGATTCTTTAGAGTATAAGCAGTTTGTTGTTAAATTGATCCAGCTTTTGTCTGAACTTTAGAGAGAATTTGTTAATAATATTATAAATGGATTGAATTCTGTAGACTTGTATTTACATTACTCCCAAAATTTTTATGAAAAAGTCCTTTATTTGCTCAATTGTTTATTTACTCATGCATGTATGTGTGTATCTATTGCATTTATTAACGAAGACAATCCACTGTGGAGAAATGGACCCTTTCCTGCAGAATTTCATGGTGAGAACCTTAATTTCAAACAAGTCAGGATTACAATTATTTTTTTTTCTTGAACATAAATACTAGATGCAGTTGTGTACTGTTTCAGGAACACTTGAGATGACATAGCTTAGGACAGCAATTACAATGCAGATATATTTATTTTGTACAGAGGTTACAGTGCAGATATATTTGTTTCTATACATTTGGTTAAAGACATGTAAATTAAGACAAACAGTAAATACATGCAGAGACTAAATTATGTTGATTATTCTCTTCTATGCCAGCAAATATATGTTGGATATGAATTCCATCTTATTCAAGTATGGGATGGCATAGTTTGGGAGCTGATGACAACCAGTCAGATTGAATGCACATTTAGGTTCGTTGGAAGTGTGAAAGAGTTATGAGATTATTGTGGTGACAGTATATATTTTAAAAGAGGTAAGTTGAATGGGAAGAATGGAGTAAAAGACTGGGACTAGTATCTGAGGATGGAGAGTATGGAATGTATTAGGTAGGCAGTAGGTAGGTATAACAGGAGCATAAGGAAGTGGGTTATCCAGGGTTTGAGCAAAAGCACTGTCAGGAGTCCATGAGATGATTTTTTTTTTAGTTTTGCTTTGAAGGTTGCAGAGTGTTTGATTTGCCTGAGTGTTAGGGAGACAGTGCCAGTTTTTAGAAATATGTGAAGAGTACAGAGCATCTCTTGAGGAGTTTTTGGATTCTGTTACTAGTAGGAGGGGGTTCCTCAGCTGATAGAAAGTGTCGGTGATTTGGCTGATAACGTTGTAAGAGATGTGTTAGACTAGGGCAGTTATGGGGTTTGAAAATGAGGTTTTACACTATGGCTAGTTTTGAGGCAGTGAAGTCCTTCAGGCCAGATTTAGCTGACTGAGAGCTATACTGTAGAGAGTTCTATGACCTTTGCTATTTCGTTACAGCACTATATTTTGTGCAGATTGCAGGTTCACAAATATAGGCACAGCATATAATAATGTTGGCAGTATGGGAGTTGATGGTATCTTTTTTTTTTTTTTTTTTTTGCAACAGATGTGAGGAATGGCTTGGGAAGTACAGGCCTAATGTTTTTTTTTTTTACTGCTTCAGTGATGTGGTGATTGAATTTCAGATTATTGTCTATGGTAACTCATAAAAGTGTTTTAAAGGTTACTATGTTGATTCTGGTGTTGTTACTGAAAACAGATTTTTGTGAGGTGAGCTAAGTTATTTAAGTTTGAATCTAAGAGTAATGCTACTCAACACCAGAAGTCTAAACCTCAAGATGCACGCACTTGAAACTCTCCTTAGCATGGAGAACATTGATATCTGTGCAGTAACAGAAACCTGGTTCAGGGTTCCTGAGAGCACCCCAGCACTACCAGGTTATACCTCATACCATGCTTTTCGGCCCCAAAACTTGGACCGAACCACAAAAGGAGGGGGAGTATCGATATTCATCAAAGATACCCACACCTCCAGGTTGGTGGCAAAGCACGAAGCATCAGAGACTATCCATGTGCAACTAACAGTGGGTAAAACTGCCTTCCAGTTTATAGCCTGCTACAGACCACCCCCCCGAACACAGGAACCCCACTTGGCCTTCCTGAGAACACTGGAAAATATGAAGGTCTCTCCAAACACCATTATATTGGGTGACTTCAACTACCCAAACATAGACTGGGAGCATTACTCTAGTTCCAACACCCTAGCCCAAAGGTTCCTAGAATTCATAAACTCAAATGCTAGGGAACCACTTGTTACCACTCCCACAAGAGGGGAAAACATACTGGACCTGATCATCACCAACATGGGGACTCTATGCTCCAGACCAGAAGTGTATCCCTCACTGGTAAGATCAGACCATAAACTGATCTCGCTGGATATTCACATCCCGACCCCACCCCCTGCCCAGAAAACCACAGTGAAAAACTTCTCTAAAGCAAATTTCACACTCCTCAAAACCGAGGTGGAATCCTTCAAAGCCCCCGGCCTGTGGAAAATACGGCCCAGACTGCAGAATCCTTTATAAATGCATTCTATGAACACCTTCAGGAATGCATGGATCATGCAATCCCAAATAAAACCAAGACCCAATCCTCCAAAGGCAGACATCCTGTCTGGTGGACCCCAGCCATAAACAAACTATACAATAGAAGGAGGAAGCTACTACATGATAGAGCAAAATCCCAAAAAGGGAAGGCATCTCTGATCAGTATTAGCAAAAAACTAAGGGCACTCATAAAATCGTCTAAGGCCAGCTTCGAGAGAAAAATTGCACAGGACACTAAGGATAATCACAAGGCTTTCTTTAGTTATGTTAGGAACCTGGGTGGTAATTCCCAGATATGCTCAGAATTAGTCCAAAATGACAAAAAATACACCAAAGCCACAGACATTGCCAACATCCTAGCTGACAGGTTCAGCACAAATTCCCCCTCCCCACCAAAGGGCAAATATCTATCCCAGCAGAGTGCTGCCCCCCTGACATCTCAGATGCTCAGGTAAGAGCCGCCCTCTCCAAAGCAAAAAACACAGCATCAATGGGACCAGATGGTGTCCCGGGCTGCTTCCTACATGAACTCCAAGAAGAGCTAAACCCAAACATAAAACTACTGTTCAATCTCAGTCTTACTACAGGATATGTACCCAAAGAGTGGTGTACAGCAACAGTGGTCCCTCTCCACAAAGGTGGTGCCTCAACGGACCCTGGAAACTATTGCCCCATAAGCCTGACTAGCTTGGTCTGCAAAGCTATGGAAAGGATCATCATGGACCTCATAAATAAAGATATTGGGGACCTACAGACACTGGATCCTACACAGTTCGGCTTTGTTAAGGGCAGATCCTGCCTCTTAAACCTGGTTGACTTCTTTGAAACAGTCACCAAGGCCATTGACGAAGGGAAGGTGGTCCACACAGCCTACCTGGACCTCGCAAAAGCCTTCGATACAATACCCCACTCGGGCATTATAGATAAGCTCACCAGCTTAAATATATACCCCTATGTCACTAGATGGGTTGCAAACTGGCTCAAGGACAGAACCCACATGGTTAGAATTGCTGGAGCCATGTCGGACTCCAAACCAGTTACAAGTGGCATCCCACAAGGCTCAGTCCTGGGACCTCTCTTGTTCGGTATATATTTCTCGGAGGTACAGGCCAACACAGAAGGACTGTGACTGACCAAGTTCACAGATGACTGCACCATAATCAACTCTCCAGCCGACACAAGCATCCTCCAAAAGGGCCTCATAAAACAGACAACTGGTGCCAGAGCCATGGCCTCAAGCTAAATGCCAAAACTGTATAGTCATCCCCTTTGGCAAAAGAAAGTGCCCACAAATTACCACATAGGTGATAATCCATTAAGTACAGAAGAAGTAATTAGGGACCTGGGGACCCAAGTTGATAGCAATCTCTCATTTGACAACCACGTGGCCAAAGTGGTTAGAAAAACATTTTATTTAGCCCACCTAATCATGATGGGATTCACATCTAGATTAGGGGAGGTCATCGTGCCTCTTTACTCATCCCTCATCAGGCCCATAATTGAGTACAATGCCCCTTTTGGGATGTACCTTACCAAACACCTGCAGCAACTGGAAAGACCCCAAAAGTACCTCAACAAGAGGATCAAATGGCTCAAACAGATGCCATATGCTGCCCGGTTAAAGAAACTCCAGCTCTACTCAGTGGCATACCGCCTGCTCAGAGGCGACCTGTGCCTGACGTCCTTTAAAAGGCCATGTCCAACCCGGAATTAAGGGACATGCTGCACCTCAAAAAATCCAAATCCCATCGAGCTACACGCTCGAGACTTGAACCTCAGCACTGAAATAAATAGGACATGCTGGAGGGACAGATTCAAAACCCAGAGGCTCCCTTCACTCTGGAATATAATCCCAGTCCAGGTTAGGCAGAGTCCCTCATTGACTCTCTTCAAGAGGAATCTTGATGAGTGGATGGGAGATCGTAGGTTTACCCCGGGTATCACTTCTGTGTCACTATTAGACAGAGGCACAGTATACTAACCTCGAAAAAGGGCATAGCAAAATTAATTTAAAATGGGTGGCGAAAGCCAAACATACTCTGGCTAGGCTTATAAATGCTCTAGGGCAGATAGTCTAGTATGAACCTATGAACCTAGTACAAATTTAAAATTTTTCTTTTGGATTTAGTAGTTGTGCTTCAGTCTGCCAGCATTCTATAGATGTGAAAAACTGCTGTTTTTTTTCCTGCAGGTCACACATGTTTCTGGCAGAACAACTATGCAGTCAGCATTCATCATTTACCATTCATGAGGCTGAACTTGGATGAAGCTTACACTTCACCCTACTTTAAGGCTGTGTAAGTCTGTGTACAACAAAAACAAGGAGTATTTTGGAGAAGCCCTTTTGAATATCTATACTTGTTCAGAGTGACTTAAGCTGCTTATAATGATTTATACCCACTCAGAGGGTTGGAAACTAGCTGTGCAAAGTAAGAACAGCACTTACACCATTTGTTTTTGTTGAAATTATAAAACAAATGACGC